>NC_133652.1:42372604-42548734 GCF_009905375.1 Apium graveolens
AATAGAATATTTATTATCGATCAAAAATAATACAGTAAACTATATTTGCAGATTAGTTTATTTTTGTGTATTTTATATATTTGACTAAATAATTATTTTTATATTGTACATAGTTAAATTTTATAATTTTCATCGTGTCCATAAGTTCTCGTTTCCTCCTGATCCATCATATGAAGCATAAATTTTCATCTCATAAGACTCTGAAATCAAAAGAAAAACTTGATTCTTCATCCTCTGTATCAACACGGATACGTTTATGCCACTTGTATGAATTAGTGTTGAAAATAATTTTCTTTTTCTCCATTTCTTCCGGCAACCATGGAGTTGTCGGCAAAATGTGGGTTTTCCATATTTGTTTAGCAACAAATTGTTAGAAAATTAGGATTTTAGAGCTTAATTTAATTATGTTGTTGATGTTAATCCTAAAATCTAATGATTGAAAATTGTTCAATGATATTTGAACTTAAATTTTCATATATGGTTTTAAGAATTTTCTTAATGAAATCCATATGAAATTAGAGATGAAAGTAGCTTGGAAAAGTTTGGAAAATTTGAGAATGTTTGTCCCACATTGAAATAAATAAAGGGGGTTGTGTGCTTTATATGGTATTACCCACATGAGTAGTATACAACTACTAAGGTGTGTGATGGTCCATTGTGTTGTTGTGTGCTTCACGCGCACACACACGCGCGCCCCGCACCGGACCGGATCGGGTCGAAGGGCGATTTGGGCGAATGTCTCGGCGTCTCGCGTACGCGAGGCGACCTGGGCGAGGATTTTATTTATTTGAGAATTATTTTAATTCGAATTTATTTATCGGTGATTGGATTATTGGGCTGGGTTCTGAAATAGGCTAAGTAGTCTAAATATATTGAACCTGCAAATAATCTGATCTGTAACAAGTTCTGATATCAGAATCAGAACTTAAGTACTGATGAGTCGAATCAGAACTTAAGTACTGATGAGTTAAATCAGAACTTAACTTAAGTTCTGATAATAATGTGGGTGTTAATGTGAAAAGCTGTTACAAATAATTTAAATTCAAAAGCTGATCAGTTTTGATTTTTTCATTAATGAATTCAAAAACTGATCAGTTTTTATTTTTTATTAATGAAGCAGTTTAATTCAGACATTAAGTGTGTTGACAGTTTCATTTTTCCTCTCCTATAAATAGAGGCTAAACTGAATGAATAAAAAAAAAAGATATACAACACACTACATTCTCATCTCTTCTCTTCAACCTCTCTGCATTTCTCTCCCATAAGTCCTGAAGTGCTGATATTTTCCGGCGACTGAGGTGCTGGTCGAAGTGGAGGTTTTGTTGCTGCTGTTAACATAAACTCCGAGCTGTTTTATCCTGGTGGAGATATTGCGCACATCCCAAACGCAGCAGGTAGGGGGCAATAATCTCTTCAAGAGCAGCCAGGACTTCGAGCAAGGCCTGGTGACTCAGCTGTGATTATTTTCTTGGCATTTTGTATCTGTAAACCTTTATTTCAGTCACTGTTGAAAGCTATGGTTTCGGGTACATCTTTCTTTCTCTCTTCGTTATTTCAGTTACTGATTTTGTTTACCTGCATGTTTTGTTTTGTTAACTGTGGTCTTGGCCTAAACTTGTTAAATTCTTTATACACTTGCCTCTATGTTGCTATACTTGTCGGTGAGATTCTCAACATTCTTGAAGAGATTATTAGTTATATAGAATTTAGCATAATGGTTAACGAAAGTGAGGTTATCGTTGGTGGTGGTAGCAGTTCGGGTGTAACTGCTGGGGCCATTGATTGGACCACCTATAGTTTCCCACAGGCTGTTGAACTAACCGGTTTACCGGAGAAATTCAACGGTGGCATTGGCTTTTCTCGCTGGCAGAAAAGGATGAAGCTGTGGTTGACTATAAAGGGTCTGTGGCCGGTTGTGGAATATGAGAAACCAGTAGTGGATCAAGAGAAGGCTGACACAGTTAAGGCTTTTGCGAAGTGGGCTGAGAAGGATGGAGTGGCTAGAGCGGCCATTCTTGCGGCACTAACAAACACTTTGTTTGATGTCTATTCTTCTGATGCCTACTCTGCAAAACTCTTATGGGAGAAGCTGGACCAGACACATAATACTGACTCACAAGGTCTAGAAAAGTATTATGTGGCAAGGTTCCTCGAGTTCAAGCTGGTGGACAATAAGTCCATGACTGAGCAGGTGCATGAGTTCGAGATGATAGTGCATGCTTTGAAGGAGTCTGGAATGAATCTCCCGGAGAAGTTCAAGGTGATGAGTGTGATTGAAAAACTCCCGAAGTCTTGGGAAGAGTTCTCTCTCTCCCTGAAAAGACAGAAAGGATAGATCACCTGGACCAACCTTATGCTGGACATCTCGGTACAAGAACAACACAAGTCCAAACAGGGACATGTGATGCCAACTGAACACGGTACCTCGAAGGTAAACATAGCAACTGTAGGACAAAAGAGGAAGGCTTTTGCTAAGAAAGCTAATAGTAATAAACCTAAGAGTGACAAGGACAAGGCCAAGAAACCCAAGGCAAACAAACCATGCTGGTCTTGTGGGCAGGTTGGGCACTGGAGTAAGGACTGCCCTACGAAGAAAGCGAAGAAAACCGAGGTAGCACAAGCAAATGTTGTGCTTGGAACCGCAAGTGGGCCTGTAGTGAACATGGTCGTTGGTGAGGCTACGGCTTCTGAAACCGACGTTGACCGGTATGTATCCTACAACCCTGTGATATTTTCTACCTATCTGTCAAATGAATGGTTGATAGATACTGGAGCTAATGTACATATTTGTGCTGATATTAGTTTATTTGTATCTTATCAACAGAGTCATAGCCTGACTGTGAAGATGGGGAATGCTAGTGTTGCTCAAGTACATGGAGTTGGAAACGTGGATCTGAAGTTCCCTTCAGGACGTATTCTATCTCTGACGAGAGTGCATCATGTTCCCAACATGCGTAGAAATATAATAAGTGGAAGCTGTTTAGTTTCTAGTGGTTTTGAAATTTCGTTTAAGTGTAATAAAGTAGTTCTTATTCACACTGGTACATTCTTTGGCAAGGGTTACTTGTCAAATGGTTTATTTGTTATTAATGCGGATCCCGTTTTGGGAAATTTGATTAATAATGTTATTCCTACTGTTAACTGTATCGAATCCTCAAATATATGGCATGCTAGACTAGTTCATTTAAACTTTGGTGCTCTTAAGAACATGATGAACTTAGAGTTGATTCCAAAATATACCATAGAAAAGAATTCTAAATGTCAAGTATGTGTGTCTGCTAAACAGATAAGGAAACCTTTTCATAACGTTGTTAGGGATTCAGACTTGTTAGATTTAGTACACACTGATATTTGTGAATTTGGTGGTGTGTTGACCAAGGACCAGTTTAGATACTTCATTACTTTTATAGATGATAGTAGTAGATATTGTTATGTTTATTTACTTAGACATAAGGATGAAGCACTTAGTAAATTCATTATATATAAAACTGAAGTAGAA
Source organism: Apium graveolens (assembly GCF_009905375.1). Taxonomy (NCBI): domain Eukaryota; kingdom Viridiplantae; phylum Streptophyta; class Magnoliopsida; order Apiales; family Apiaceae; genus Apium; species Apium graveolens. The sequence goes on from NC_133652.1 coordinate 42,376,104, forward strand.
AAACAAACTAGTAAGATACTTAAAAGGTTGAGATCTGATAGAGGTGGTGAGTATACGAGTAATGCTTTTAACGAATTTTGTGCAAATAATGGTATAGTTCATGAAGTTACTCTACCATACACACCTGAGTCTAATGGGGTTGCTGAGCGAAAGAACAGAACATTTAAAGATATGATTAATAGTATGCTTATTAACTCTGGGTTGCCTAAATACATGTGGGGAGAGGCTCTAAATACGGCTTGCCATATTTTGAATAGAGTCCCTCTGAAACACATGGATAAAACACCCTTGGAGTTATGGAAAGGCAGGATGACTAGTCTTAAGTATCTTCGTGTGTGGGGGTGCCTTGCTAAGGTGCTTGTTCCTGAACACAAGAGAAAGAAACTAGGTCCAAAGACTGTTGACTGTATCTTTCTGGGCTATCTTGAAACCACTACAGCTATGAGATTTTTAGTGTTAAAATCTGACATAGATGGTATAATGGCAAACACGATAGTTGAATTTCGAGATGCGACATTCTTTGAGGATGTCTACCCTATGAAGACTGGAATACCTGAAACGACTTCTGAGGAAGATCCTACTCACACATCAAGTTCTATTCCTGATCATGTGGAAAAGATGACAAATGTGGGGGCGGAACCTAGTAGTAGCTCTATTCCTAAGGAATTAGAGGAACCAAGGAGAAGTAAGCGTGCAAAAATAGTCAAGGATTTTGGAGGTGATTTCATCACTTACAATATCGAGGACGCACCTTTAACTTTCCGGCAAGCTATGGATTCTTCTGAGTCAAGGCACTGGAAGGGCGCTGTCAAGAGTGAAATTGACTCTATTGTTTCCAATGGAACATGGGAGTTGGTTGATCTCCCTCCTGGGTGTTCTACTATTGGGTGCAAATGGGTCTTTAAAAGGAAGTTGAACCCTGACGGCTCAATAGATAAGTACAAAGCTAGACTGGTAGCTAAGGGTTTTAAGCAAAAGGAAGGAATTGATTATTTTGATACATACTCTCCGGTTGCAAGAATGGTAACAATCCGAATGCTTATAGCATTGGCTTCAGTCCATGGTCTTATCATTCATCAGATGGATGTAAAGACGGCTTTTCTTCATGGTGAACTTGAGGAAGAGATTTATATGGATCAACCTGATGGATTTGTTGCATCAGGCAATGAAAGGAAAGTATGTAAGTTGATCAAGTCCATCTATAGCTTGAAACAAGCTCCCAGAGATTGGCATAAAAAGTTTGATGAAACTATATTGCCTTTCAGTTATAAGATTAATGAAAGTGATAAGTGTGTCTACACTAAAGTTAAAGGTAATGAGTGTGTTATCTTGTGCCTATATGTGGATAATATTTTATTGTTTGGAACCAATATTGAGATTATTAACGAGACTAAAGAATTCTTGAAAAGGCATTTTGAAATGAAGGATATGGGTGAGGCAAGTGTGATTCTTGGAATCAAATTGATTCAGTCCACTGAAGGAATAACCTTGACTCAATCTCATTATATAGAGAAATCTATACTTGAGAAATATGGTTATTCACAGTGTAGAATCGCTAGTACACCTTATGATTCGAAAGTTGCCCTTGTCAAGAATACTTCAGGAGTGCCTGTGTCTCAGTTAAGGTATTCTCAGATTATTGGGAGCTTGCAGTATCTTGCTAACTGTACTAGACCAGATATTTCATATTCTGTGTCTAAATTGGCGAGATATACAAGCTGTCCAAACAGAACTCATTGGGATGCTCTTGATAGAGTACTTAGATATCTAAAAGGCACAATGTACCTTAGTTTACACTACAGGAGATTTCCTGGTGTGCTTGAAGGGTACAGTGATGCAAGTTGGATAGCTAAGAAGTCTGGTTCCAATGGAGTGACTGGATACGTGTTCACCTTGGCTGGTGGAGCAATATCCTGGAAGTCAAGCAGACAGACTATTGTTACTCGGTCTACTTTTGAGGCTGAGTTGTGTGCACTTGATGCCACAGGGACGGAGGCTGAATGGTTACACGGACTTATGTCTGCAATACCTGTAGTAAGCAGACCGCTTCCTGCTATTGCTATTCACTGTGATAGTCGAACAACTATCGACAAGATTAGCAGTAAAAAGCATAATGCTAAAACTAAGAGACACATCCAAGTTAGACTCAAGTCTATAAGGGGTTTAGTGACTGATAGGATCATAGCTATAGAGTTCATAGGAACTCAGAATAATATAGCTGATCCTCTTACTAAAGGACTGGAACCTGCAGTGGTCCTTAAGTCAAGGTTGGGGATGGGATTGTCAACCCATCATAATTCATCAACAGTGGGAACCCAATACACATGAGAGGAGATCCCTTGAAGTGTATTCAATGGGTAATAACAAGCTGTAAGGATGAGTTGGTAGTACCTTTGCTACATAGATGATACTACAGTATCTGAATCTATCCCCTGTAAACCTAGAAGGTACTGACACTGCCAGAAAAGCAAGAGTGTTGAAACTCTGAATGAGATCAAGTCATTTGACGAGATTGAGGCAGTATATCTCTGGAGATGCCCAGCTAAGCGAATGTAATTGTGTGGTCGCAATTAGAGGATAGGGTTAATCCTTGAAGCATTCGACGAACAGGATCGAGACATGACCATTAATGTCTCAAAGCCGTAGATTGGCACCATAACCTTTGACTTGTCGTCGTCTATGGAATATGGTTATACTAAACGGATTAAGATTCAAGGTGAAACATTCCATCTGAGTCCGATAGCCATTGAAGTAGAGGAATTAGGAGGGTTCAAACCCGGAAGGGTACCGACTCTGAAAAAAACAAGTCATGATGGGAAATTGATCACATTTCTGTATGGATTTGTGGGGGATTGTTAGAAAATTAGGATTTTAGAGCTTAATTTAATTATGTTCTTGATGTTAATCCTAAAATCTAATGATTGGAAATTGTTCAATGATATTTGAACTTAAATTTTCATGTATGGTTTTAAGAATTTTCTTAATGAAATCCATATGAAATTAGAGATGAAAGTAGCTTGGAAAAGCTTGGAAAATTTGAGAATGTTTGTCCCACTTTGAAATAAATAAAGGGGGTTGTGTGCTTTATATGATATTACCCACATGAGTAGTATACAACTACTAAGGTGTGTGATGGTCCATTGTGTTGTTGTGTGCTTCACGCGCGCACACACACACACGCGCGCCCCGCCCCGCCCCGCACCGGACCGGGTCGGGTCGAAGGGCGATTTGGGCGAATGTCTCGGCGTCTCGCGTACGCGAGGCGACCTGGGCGAGGATTTTATTTATTTGAGAATTATTTTAATTCGAATTTATTTATCGGTGATTGGATTATTGGGCTGGGTTCTGAAATAGGCTAAGTAGTCTAAATATATTGAACCTGCAAATAATCTGATCTGTAACAAGTTCTGATATAAGAATCAGAACTTAAGAACTGATGAATAAAATCAGAACTTAACAAGTTCTGATATCAGAATCAGAACTTAAGTACTGATGAGTCGAATCAGAACTTAAGTACTGATGAGTCGAATCAGAACTTAACTTAAGTTCTGATAATAATGTGGGTGTTAATGTGAAAAGCTGTTATAAATAATTTAAATTCAAAAGCTGATCAGTTTTGATTTTTTCATTAATGAATTCAAAAACTGATCAGTTTTTATTTTTTATTAATGAAGCAGTTTAATTCAGACATTAAGTGTGTTGACAGTTTCATTTTTCCTCTCCTATAAATAGAGGCTAAACTGAATGAATAAAATAAAAAAAAAGATATACAACACACTACATTCTCATCTCTTCTCTTCAACCTCTCTGCATTTCTCTCCCATAAGTCCTGAAGTGCTGATATTTTCCGGCGACTGAGGTGCTGGTCGAAGTGGAGGTTTTGTTGCTGCTGTTAACATAAACTCCGAGCTGTTTTATCCTGGTGGAGATATTGCGCACATCCCAAACGCAGCAGGTAGGGGGCAATAATCTCTTCAAGAGCAGCCAGGACTTCGAGCAAGGCCTGGTGACTCAGCTGTGATTATTTTCTTGGCATTTTGTATCTGTAAACCTTTATTTCAGTCACTGTTGAAAGCTATGGTTTCGGGTACATCTTTCTTTCTCTCTTCGTTATTTCAGTTACTGATTTTGTTTACCTGCATGTTTTGTTTTGTTAACTGTGGTCTTGGCCTAAACTTGTTAAATTCTTTATACACTTGCCTCTATGTTGCTATACTTGTCGGTGAGATTCTCAACACAAATCGCCATGTACGACAAACAGCAAGATACTAATAAAGATCAATAAGGCTATGATTGTTAATATCGGGAAGGAGTCCAAGGATGATGAACATGTTAGAAAATTAGGATTTTAGAGCTTAATTTAATTATGTTCTTGATGTTAATCCTAAAATCTAATGATTGGAAATTGTTCAATGATATTTGAACTTAAATTTTCATGTATGGTTTTAAGAATTTTCTTAAATGAAATCCATATGAAATGAGAGTTGAAAGTAGCTTGGAAAAGCTTGGAAAATTTGAGAATGTTTGTCCCACATTGAAATAAATAAAGGGGGTTGTGTGCTTTATATGGTATTACCCACATGAGTAGTATACAACTACTAAGGTGTGTGATGGTCCATTGTGTTGTTGTGTGCTTCACGCGCACACACACACACACGCGGGCCCCGCCCCGCACCGCACCGGACCGGACCGGGTCGGGTCGGGTCGAGGGGCGATTTGGGCGAATGACTCGGCGTCTCGCGTACGCGAGGCGACCTGGGCGAGGATTTTATTTATTTGAGAATTATTTTAATTCGAATTTATTTATCGGTGATTGGATTATTGGGCTGGGTTCTCAAATAGGCTAAGTAGTCTAAATATATTGAACCTGCAAATAATCTGATCTGTAACAAGTTCTGATATAAGAATCAGAACTTAAGAACTGATGAATAAAATCAGAACTTAACAAGTTCTGATATCAGAATCAGAACTTAAGTACTGATGAGTCGAATCAGAACTTAACTTAAGTTCTGATAATAATGTGGGTGTTAATGTGAAAAGCTGTTACAAATAATTTAAATTCAAAAGCTGTTCAGTTTTGATTTTTTCATTAATGAATTCAAAATCTGATCAGTTTTGTTTTTTTCATTAATGAAGCAGTTTAATTCAGACATTAAGTGTGTGGACAGTTTCATTTTTCCTCTCCTATAAATAGAGGCTAAACTGAATGAAGATAGAACACACTACATTCTCATCTCTTCTCTTCAACCTCTCTGCATTTCTCTCCCATAAGTCTTGAAGTGCTGATATTTTCCAGCGACTGAGGTGCTGGTCGAAGTGGAGGTTTTGTTGCTGCTGTTAACATAAACTCCGAGCTGTTTTATCCTGGTGGAGATATTGCGCACATCCCAAACGTAGCAGGTAGGGGGCAATAATCTCTTCAAGAGCAGTCAGGACTTCAAGCAAGGCCTGGTGACTCAGCTGTAATCATTTTCTTGGCGTTTTGTATCTGTAAACCTTTATTTCAGTCACTGTTGAAAGCTATGGTTTCGGGTACATCTTTCTTTCTCTCTACGTTATTTCAGTTACTGATTTTGTTTACCTGCATGTTTTGTTTTGTTAACTGTGGTCTTGGCCTAAACTTGTTAAATTCTTTATACACTTGCCTCTATGTTGCTATACTTGTTAGTGAGTTTTCTCAACATTCTTGAAGAGATTATTAGTTATTTAGAATTTAGCATAATGGTTAACGAAAGTGAGGTTATCATTGGTGGTGGTAGCAGTTCGGGTGTAACTGCTGGGGCCATTGATTGGACCACCTATAGTTTCCCACAGGCTGTTGAACTAACCGGTTTACCGGAGAAATTCAACGGTGGCATTGGCTTTTCTGGCTGGCAGAAAAGGATGAAGTTGTGGTTGACTATAAAGGGTCTGTGGCCGGTTGTGGAATATGAGAAACCAGTAGTGGATCAAGAGAAGGCTGACACAGTTAAGGCTTTTGCGAAGTGGGCTGAGAAGGATGGAGTGGCTAGAGCGGCCATTCTTGCGGCACTAACAAACACTTTGTTTGATGTCTATTCTTCTGATGCCTACTCTGCAAAACTCTTATGGGAGAAGCTGGACCAGACACATAATACTGACTCACAAGGTCTAGAAAAGTATTCTGTGGCAAGGTTCCTCGAGTTCAAGCTGGTGGACAATAAGTCCATGACTGAGCAGGTGCATGAGTTCGAGATGATAGTGCATGCTTTGAAGGAGTCTGGAATGAATCTCCCGGAGAAGTTCAAGGTGATGAGTGTGATTGAAAAACTCCCGAAGTCTTGGGAAGAGTTCTCTCTCTCCCTGAAAAGACAGAAAGGAGAGATCACCTGGACCAACCTTATGCTGGACATCTCGGTGCAAGAACAACACAAGTCCAAACAGGGACATGTGATGCCAACTGAACACGGTACCTCGAAGGTAAACATAGCAACTGTAGGACAAAATAGGAAGGCTTTTGCTAAGAAAGCTAATAGTAATAAACCTAAGAGTGACAAGGACAAGGCCAAGAAACCCAAGGCAAACAAACCATGCTGGTCTTGTGGGCAGGTTGGGCACTGGAGTAAGGACTGCCCTACGAAGAAAGCGAAGAAAACCGAGGTAGCACAAGCAAATGTTGTGCTTGGAACCGCAAGTGGGCCTGTAGTGAACATGGTTGTTGGTGAGGCTACGGCTTCTGAAACCAACGTTGACCGGTATGTATCCTACAACCCTGTGATATTTTCTACCTATCTGTCAAATGAATGGTTGATAGATACTGGAGCTAATGTACATATTTGTGCTGATATTAGTTTATTTGTATCTTATCAACAGAGTCATAGCCTGACTGTGAAGATGGGGAATGCTAGTGTTGCTCAAGTACATGGAGTTGGAAACGTGGATCTGAAGTTCCCTTCAGGACGTATTCTATCTCTGACGAGAGTGCATCATGTTCCCGACATGCGTAGAAATATAATAAGTGGAAGCTGTTTAGTTTCTAGTGGTTTTGAAATTTCGTTCAAGTGTAATAAAGTAGTTCTTATTCACACTGGTACATTCTTTGGCAAGGGTTACTTGTCAAATGGTTTATTTGTTATTAATGCGGATCCCGTTTTGGGAAGTTTGAATAATAATGTTATTCCTACTGTTAATAGTATTGAATCCTCAAATATATGGCATGCTAGACTAGGTCATTTAAACTTTGGTGCTCTTAAGAACATGATGAACTTAGAGTTGATTCCAAAATATACCATAGAAAAGAATTCTAAATGTCAAGTATGTGTGTCTGCTAAACAGATAAGGAAACCTTTTCATAACGTTGTTAGGGATTCAGACTTGTTAGATTTAGTACACACTGATATTTGTGAATTTGGTGGTGTGTTGACCAAGGACCAGTTTAGATACTTCATTACTTTTATGGATGATAGTAGTAGATATTGTTATGTTTATTTACTTAGACATAAGGATGAAGCACTTAGTAAATTCATTATATATAAAACTGAAGTAGAAAAACAAACTAGTAAGTTACTTAAAAGATTGAGATCTGATAGAGGTGGTGAGTATACGAGTAATGCTTTTAATGAATTTTGTGCAAACAATGGTATAGTTCATGAAGTTACTCTACCATACACACCTGAGTCTAATGGGGTTGCTGAGCGAAAGAACAAAACATTTAAAGATATGATTAATAGTATGCTTATTAACTCTGGGTTGCCTAAATACATGTGGGGAGAGGCTCTAAATACGGCTTGCCATATTTTGAATAGAGTCCCTCTGAAACACATGGATAAAACACCCTTGGAGTTATGGAAAGGCAGGATGACTAGTCTTAAGTATCTTCGTGTGTGGGGGTGCCTTGCTAAGGTGCTTGTTCCTGAACACAAGAGAAAGAAACTAAGTCCAAAGACTGTTGACTGTATCTTTCTGGGCTATCTTGAAACCACTACAGCTATGAGATTTTTAGTGTTAAAATCTGACATAGATGGTATAGTGGCAAACACGATAGTTGAATTTCGAGATGCGGCATTCTTTGAGAATGTCTACCCTATGAAGACTGGAATACCTGAAATGACTTCTGAGGAAGATCCTACTCACACATCAAGTTCTATTCCTGATCATGTGGAAAAGATGACAAATGTGGGGGCGGAACCTAGTAGTAGCTCTATTCCTAAGGAATTAGAGGAACCAAGGAGAAGTAAGCGTGCAAAAATAGTCAAGGATTTTGGAGGTGATTTCATCACTTACAATATAGAGGACGAACCTTTAACTTTCCGGCAAGCTATGGATTCTTCTGAGTCAAGGCACTGGAAGGGCGCTGTCAAGAGTGAAATTGACTCTATTGTTTCTAATGGAACATGGGAGTTGGTTGATCTCCCTTCTGGGTGTTCTACTATTGGGTGCAAATGGGTCTTTAAAAGGAAGTTGAACCCTGACGGCTCAATAGATAAGTACAAAGCTAGACTGGTAGCTAAGGGTTTTAAGCAAAAGGAAGGAATTGATTATTTTGATACATACTCTCCGGTTGCAAGAATGGTAACAATCCGAATGCTTATAGCATTGGCTTCAGTCCATGGTCTTATCATTCATCAGATGGATGTAAAGACGGCTTTTCTTCATGGTGAACTTGAGGAAGAGATTTATATGGATCAGCCTGATGGATTTGTTGCATCAGGCAATGAAAGGAAAGTATGTAAGTTGATCAAGTCCATCTATGGCTTGAAACAAGCTCCCAGATATTGGCATAAAAAGTATGATGAAACTATATTGCCTTTCAGTTATAAGATTAATGAAAGTGATAAGTGTGTCTACACTAAAGTTAAAGGTAATGAGTGTGTTATCTTGTGCCTATATGTGGATGATATTTTATTGTTTGGAACCAATATTGAGATTATTAACGAGACTAAAGAATTCTTGAAAAGGCATTTTGAAATGAAGGATATGGGTGAGGCAAGTGTGATTCTTGGAATCAAATTGATTCAGTCCACTGAAGGAATAACCTTGACTCAATCTCATTATATAGAGAAATCTATACTTGAGAAATATGGTTATTCACAGTGTAGAATCGCTAGTACACCTTATGATTCGAAAGTTGCCCTTGTCAAGAATACTTCAGGAGTGCCTGTGTCTCAGTTAAGGTATTCTCAGATTATTGGGAGCTTGCAGTATCTTGCTAACTGTACTAGACCAGATATTTCATATTCTGTGTCTAAATTGGCGAGATATACAAGCTGTCCAAACAGAACTCATTGGGATGCTCTTGATAGAGTACTTAGATATCTAAAAGGCACAATGTACCTTAGTTTACACTACAGGAGATTTCCTGGTGTGCTTGAAGGGTACAGTGATGCAAGTTGGATAGCTAAGAAGTCTGGTTCCAATGGAGTGACTGGATACGTGTTCACCTTGGCTGGTGGAGCAATATCCTGGAAGTCAAGCAGACAGACTATTGTTACTCGGTCTACTTTTGAGGCTGAGTTGTGTGCACTTGATGCCACAGGGACGGAGGCTGAATGGTTACACAGACTTATGTCTGCAATACCTGTAGTAAGCAGACCGCTCCCTGCTATTGCTATTCACTGTGATAGTCGAACAACTATCGACAAGATTAGCAGTAAAAAGCATAATGCTAAAACTAAGAGACACATCCAAGTTAGACTCAAGTCTATAAGGGGTTTAGTGACTGATAGGATCATAGCTATAGAGTTCATAGGAACTCAGAATAATATAGCTGATCCTCTTACTAAAGGACTGGAACCTGCAGTGGTCCTTAAGTCAAGGTTGGGGATGGGATTGTCAACCCATCATAATTCATCAACAGTGGGAACCCAATACACATGAGAGGAGATCCCTCGAAGTGTATTCAATGGGTAATAACAAGCTGTAAGGATGAGTTGGTAGTACCTTTGCTACATAGATGATACTATAGTATCTGAGTCTATCCCCTGTAAACCTAGAAGGTACTGACACTGCCAGAAAAGCAAGAGTGTTAAAACTCTGAATGGGATCGAGTCATTTGACGAGATAGAGGCAGTATATCTCTAGAGATGCCCAGCTAAGCGAATGTAATTGTGTGGTCGCAATTAGAGGATAGGGTTAGTCCTTGAAGCATTCGACGAACAGGATCGAGACATGACCATTAATGTCTCAAAGCCGTAGATTGGCACCATAACCTTTGACTTGTCGTCGTCTATGGAATATGGTTATACTAAACGGATTAAGATTCAAGGTGAAACATTCCATCTGAGTCCGATAGCCATTGAAGTAGAGGAATTAGGAGGGTTCAAACCCGGAAGGGTACCGACTCTGAAAAAACAAGTCATGATGGGAAATTGATCACATTTCTGTATGGATTTGTGGGGGATTGTTAGAAAATTAGGATTTTAGAGCTTAATTTAATTATGTTCTTGATGTTATCCTAAAATGTAATGATTGGAAATTGTTCAATGATATTTGAACTTAAATTTTCATGTATGGTTTTAAGAATTTTCTTAAATGAAATCCATATGAAATGAGAGTTGAAAGTAGCTTGGAAAAGCTTGGAAAATTTGAGAATGTTTGTCCCACATTGAAATAAATAAAGGGGGTTGTGTGCTTTATATGGTATTACCCACATGAGTAGTATACAACTACTAAGGTGTGTGATGGTCCATTGTGTTGTTGTGTGCTTCACGCGCACACACACACACACACGCGCGCCCCGCCCCGCACCGGACCGGACTGGACCAGATCGAGGGGCGATTTGGGCGAATGTCTCAGCGTCTCGCGTACGCGAGGCGACCTGGGCGAGGATTTTATTTATTTGAGAATTATTTTAATTCGAATTTATTTATCGGTGATTGGATTATTGGGCTGGGTTCTGAAATAGGCTAAGTAGTCTAAATATATTGAACCTGTAAATAATCTGATCTGTAACAAGTTCTGATATAAGAATCAGAACTTAAGAACTGATGAATAAAATCAGAACTTAACAAGTTCTGGTATCAGAATCAGAACTTAAGTACTGATGAGTCGAATCAGAACTTAAGTACTGATGAGTCGAATCAGAACTTAACTTAAGTTCTGATAATAATGTGGGTGTTAATGTGAAAAGCTGTTATAAATAATTTAAATTCAAAAGCTGTTCAGTTTTGATTTTTTTATTAATGAATTCAAAATCTGATCAGTTTTGTTTTTTTCATTAATGAAGCAGTTTAATTCAGACATTAAGTGTGTGGACAGTTTCATTTTTCCTCTCCTATAAATAGAGGCTAAACTGAATGAAGATAGAACACACTACATTCTCATCTCTTCTCTTCAACCTCTCTGCATTTCTCTCCCATAAGTCCTGAAGTGCTGATATTTTCCGGCGACTGAGGTGCTGGTCGAAGTGGAGGTTTTGTTGCTGCTGTTAACATAAACTCCGAGCTGTTTTATCCTGGTGGAGATATTGCGCACATCCCAAACGCAGCAGGTAGGGGGCAATAATCTCTTCAAGAGCAGTCAGGACTTCAAGCAAGGCCTGGTGACTCAGCTGTAATCATTTTCTTGGCGTTTTGTATCTGTAAACCTTTATTTCAGTCACTGTTGAAAGCTATGGTTTCGGGTACATCTTTCTTTCTCTCTACGTTATTTCAGTTACTGATTTTGTTTACCTGCATGTTTTGTTTTATTAACTGTGGTCTTGGCCTAAACTTGTTAAATTCTTTATACACTTGCCTCTATGTTGCTATACTTGTTAGTGAGTTTTCTCAACATTCTTGAAGAGATTATTAGTTATTTAGAATTTAGCATAATGGTTAACGAAAGTGAGGTTATCGTTGGTGGTGGTAGCAGTTCGGGTGTAACTGCTGGGGCCATTGATTGGACCACCTATAGTTTCCCACAGGCTGTTGAACTAACCGGTTTACCGGAGAAATTCAACGGTGGCATTGGCTTTTCTCGCTGGCAGAAAAGGATGAAGTTGTGGTTGACTATAAAGGGTCTGTGGCCGGTTGTGGAATATGAGAAACCAGTAGTGGATCAAGAGAAGGCTGACACAGTTAAGGCTTTTGCGATGTGGGCTGAGAAGGATGGAGTGGCTAGAGCGGCCATTCTTGCGGCACTAACAAACACTTTATTTGATGTCTATTCTTCTGATGCCTACTCTGCAAAACTCTTATGGGAGAAGTTGGACCAGACACATAATACTGACTCACAAGGTCTAGAAAAGTATTCTGTGGTAAGGTTCCTCGAGTTCAAGCTGGTGGACAATAAGTCCATGACTGAGCAGATGCATGAGTTCGAGATGATAGTGCATGCTTTGAAGTAGTCTGGAATGAATCTCCCGGAGAAGTTCAAGGTGATGAGTGTGATTGAAAAACTCCCGAAGTCTTGGGAAGAGTTCTCTCTCTCCCTGAAAAGACAGAAAGGAGAGATCACCTGGACCAACCTTATGCTGGACATCTCGGTGCAAGAACAACACAAGTCCAAACAGGGACATGTGATGCTAACTGAACACGGTACCTCGAAGGTAAACATAGCAACTGTAGGACAAAATAGGAAGGCTTTTGCTAAGAAAGCTAATAGTAATAAACCTAAGAGTGACAAGGACAAGGCCAAGAAACCCAAGGCAAACAAACCATGCTGATCTTGTGGGCAGGTTGGGCACTGGAGTAAGGACTGCCCTACGAAGAAAGCGAAGAAAACCGAGGTAGCACAAGCAAATGTTGTGCTTGGAACCACAAGTGGGCCTGTAGTGAACATGGTTGTTGGTGAGGCTACGGCTTCTGAAACCAACGCTGACCGGTATGTATCCTACAACCTTGTGATATTTTCTACCTATCTGTCAAATGAATGGTTGATAGATACTGGAGCTAATGTACATATTTGTGCTGATATTAGTTTATTTGTATCTTATCAACAGAGTCATAGCCTGACTGTGAAGATGGGGAATGCTAGTGTTGCTCAAGTACATGGAGTTGGAAACGTGGATCTGAAGTTCCCTTCAGGACGTATTCTATCTCTGACGAGAGTGCATCATGTTCCCGACATGCGTAGAAATATAATAAGTGGAAGCTGTTTAGTTTCTAGTGGTTTTGAAATTTCGTTCAAGTGTAATAAAGTAGTTCTTATTCACACTGGTACATTCTTTGGCAAGGGTTACTTGTCAAATGGTTTATTTGTTATTAATGCGGATCCCGTTTTGGGAAGTTTGAATAATAATGTTATTCCTACTGTTAATAGTATTGAATCCTCAAATATATGGCATGCTAGACTAGGTCATTTAAACTTTGGTGCTCTTAAGAACATGATGAACTTAGAGTTGATTCCAAAATATACCATAGAAAAGAATTCTAAATGTCAAGTATGTGTGTCTGCTAAACAGATAAGGAAACCTTTTCATAACGTTGTTAGGGATTCAGACTTGTTAGATTTAGTACACACTGATATTTGAGAATTATTTTAATTCGAATTTATTTATCGGTGATTGGATTATTGGGCTGGGTTCTGAAATAGGCTAAGTAGTCTAAATATATTGAACCTGAAAATAATCTGATCTGTAACAAGTTCTGATATAAGAATTAGAACTTAAGAACTGATGAATAAAATCAGAACTTAACAAGTTCTGATATCAGAATCAGAACTTAAGTACTGATGAGTCGAATCAGAACTTAAGTACTGATGAGTCGAATCAGAACTTAACTTAAGTTCTGATAATAATGTGGGTGTTAATGTGAAAAGCTGTTACAAATAATTTAAATTCAAAAGCTGTTCAGTTTTGATTTTTTCATTAATGAATTCAAAATCTGATCTGTTTTGATTTTTTCATTAATGAAGCAGTTTAATTCAGACATTAAGTGTGTGGACAGTTTCATTTTTCCTCTCCTATAAATAGAGGCTAAACTGAATGAAGATAGAACACACTACATTCTCATCTCTTCTCTTCAACCTCTCTGCATTTCTCTCCCATAAGTCCTGAAGTGCTGATATTTTCCGGCGACTGAGGTGCTGGTCGAAGTGGAGGTTTTGTTGCTGCTGTTAACATAAACTCCGAGCTGTTTTATCCTAGTGGAGATATTGCGCACATCCCAAACGCAGCAGGTAGGGGGCAATAATCTCTTCAAGAGCAGTCAGGACTTCAAGCAAGGCCTGGTGACTCAGCTGTAATCATTTTCTTGGCATTTTGTATCTGTAAACCTTTATTTCAGTCACTGTTGAAAGCTATGGTTTCGGGTACATCTTTCTTTCTCTCTACGTTATTTCAGTTACTGATTTTGTTTACCTGCATGTTTTGTTTTGTTAACTGTGGTCTTGGCCTAAACTTGTTAAATTCTTTATACACTTGCCTCTATGTTGCTATACTTGTTAGTGAGTTTTCTCAACAGAACAGTATATCAGCAGGCATGTCAGCCCAAGACACTCTGCGATTTATGGCGCAGGAGGTGTGTTACTGTCAAAAAATAAAACAACTGATAGTTAATAACCTGTTTTAATTCGATTCTCGCTCACCCAAGATTTCAATCCGTAAACATGTAAGTCAAATTAGTAAAAAAATTAGTAAAAAAAAGAAGAAGTAATGTTTAGAACTGGACATCTCCCTAGTTTTTTTAACAGGGATTATGTTTCTACATCTATATAGTGTACCAAATAATCAGGACAGTGGTATTTTAAAATAACATTTTTTACTATGACAGACTGATGATAAATTATTCTCTCTTTCTTTAGAGACGGGGACTTCAAAATACTTTCATTAGCATTAGAAATTAGTAATATCAATAATCAATGGATACTAAACAAAATACTTAGGAACTAGTTTACCGGATACGTCAAGTTTGGGAGGGGTAATCAGAATACACGTATAAATATAATACACATGTAGATAAGGTCTTTGCACATTCTATTCATCACGGGCTGAACAAAGGGGACTGAAACCAAGCTAGAAGTATTCTCTCCGACATGAGAGTCGTCCTCCATTTTTAGATATATGCTTTTAATCACCTCTCCTGTTCTCCGGTTCTCCGGTTCTTATATTTACAATTCTCTTTCACCGTTTAATCATTTTCAATTTTCCATTTCTCTTTTATTTTATTGTTTTTTCAAAATTTCGAATAAATATTTTTTATGGGTGTGATATAATCTTTCTTGGGTGAAATGTGTACCTTATTATCAAGATTGTCCAAATTTTTTTTGGGTGTGAATATATTTTGTTTAAAGTATTTGTGTCTTTTGGTGTTGGTTCCATTGGAAATGATTTATATGGTTTTTTGGCATATCTGGATTTCTTGCATCGAAACTGAGACGATGGTGATTATCTCAAATGGTTACTTTCCAAAACAAAAGATTATTAATAGTTTGGGGGCATTTGTTCCTCCGATTTTAGTTGATGTACTAAAAATTCTGAATATTGGGCTACAGATGACATTAATGTGAAGGTCAATTATGATACTGTTATCTTTAGGGTTAATGTTGGCTGGATTACCGGGAAAGTTAGTATAATCCTTTTTATTTCAAATAATATTATTTTATTTGTTACGCAATCCAAAAACAAGACGACTATTTGTTAAGTTTGTTTATTTGTTTTCCAATCAGGTTGTATTATCAGTTCGGAGGTCTGTTCCGACTGTCTTCCGGTATTTTAATGAATGCATTCTATTTTGTTTGTCAAAAAAATACTTGGGAACTAGTTTAAGGTAAATGGACAAGGGACGTAAAATGCTAAAAAAATGTTTGATGCAAAGTAATATATTTATCAGCAAAATTGGAGAATTTGTTTTTTATATCAGTCTGAGAAGGGATGATTTGATCCATCTTTTCCCTCACCATCTTCATTATTTTGTCTTGATGTCCATTTAATGTGATTTGAAGTACTTTTCCATAGTTGTGGAAGGCCTTGATTTGAGCTTTGTATACATCATTGATGACATCATACACTTCCTGAGGAGTTAGGGATCTAGAATTGCTTCTCAGAATAGTGATATACTCCTCCCTGAACTGAGTTAGCACAACATCTATTTTAATAGAGAATTCCTTATCCAGCCAAGCATCACAGTTTGTATCCAGACCAGCTTCATCAATAATTTTAGCTTGATTTTCTTCAACATCAGCCTGGTAGGTGAGTATGATAGCTTGGTAGTCCTGATTTGACATTTTGGATATGAGCAGCTGTTGTGAGATGTGTGCAAGGCCTCCAATCTGGTCAACTACAAGATCTTCAGTGGTTGAAGGTTGATTTTCAGTTTCTTGGAGCCACTGGGAGATGAGGTTGAGATTGGAAAGTTGAGGGTTGGTTTGAAGGATCAGAACCACCTATGACATAAGTCACAGTTTGACTCACAAATTTCTCTATGTTTATGACAGGGTGTTGTTCCTCACCAGTTGTGGGAACCTCCATTTGAATTGGAGGGGATTTGACTGTGCTACTGTCGTTTGTAACAGTCTCAAACCCTGGTGTGTCTTGCACCACACTATCACTTAAATGTGCTATACTTGCCTCATCTATGACAGGATCATTGGCAATTGTACACCTAGCATCAATTGCTAATATAATTTTTGCTAGGGTTTTGAAGGGAGTTGTTCCTGGAATAGTAACCTCCAATTGAATTGGAGAGGATTTAGATAGCTCCCCCTTAAGAGTACTACTCTCAAACCTTACAGTCTGTGAAGATTGATTTGTACATGAAGGTGCAATTTCAACTACCTTGGGGTCTTTAGTGAAAACTGATGAATCCCCCATGTTTGTGATGGTGTCATCAAGGTCTACCCCAGCTAATAGCCTCTCACCATCTGAATTTAGTGTCTGGGTGGTGAACAAGGTTTCTTGAACCAAGTCACTTGAAAGGGGAAACACTTGAGGATTTAATTCAAGTGTTTCAGTATAGGAAGAAGAAATATTAGATATAAGAGTTTGAAGTTTATGACTGAGTGTTGGCAGCTCCCCCTGAATGAATGAGGGAGCTTCAAGGGATGTGCTCTCCTTGTGTGTGCCATCCTTATTTCTTCTACAATACACTTGGATTTGTTCAAGTGTTGGCTATGCAGACTCCTTACAAGATGCATTGGGGAGAATGCTCTTTTCAATGGAAACACCCTGTTGAGAGGATGTCTCTAGAATCTATTCTGTCCCCATTTGTACAACTACATCCTTTTGGGAGAATACAGAGGTGGCTTGAGTGGTCAACTCAGTTTTCTTAGCCTTCTTTGTTTTTCTGACCAAAGGTGACTCAGTTGGTGTTTGTTCCTCACCACTCTCATTCATTACTGTAAGGGTTATCTCCTTTCTCTTCTTTTTACCCACTTCATCCTTTTGAGAGGATGAAGTGGTTGGTTTCCTAGCTACTATTTGTTTTAAAGAAATGGTCTCAGCTTGGAAAGGCCCCTGTTGGTTTTCCTGTATTTGAACTTCTACAGGTTCAGGGACCATAGCTGTGCTAAATTGAGCATTTGATTTCATATCAGGCATAGGGTAAGGGTAAGTCCTAAACCTCTCTACCATGAATGGAGTGATTTTCATACTCACATTTACCTTATTCTTTGTAGTAAGTGAACCAAATATAATTTTGGACACTTGCTTACAATTGCCTATTTTAGTGTTATCTATACCATTCAACAAGTGTATGTCTGATACTTTATGATTTAAAGTAAACATAATAACTCTAGGAAAGAAAATTTTCTTACCTCTAGCAGATTGGGGTATGGTCATCCTGGTGGCAAGTTCTTCCAGGATCAATAGACCAACATTCAAGTGTCTGTTGTGGGCTATTGAGAACACCAGCTTCTGCACCATACTTGAGATGTTGTCATATCCTGTCTTCCTGTTTGTGAAGGCCCTCACTATAGAATCAAACATAAAGGACCATTCATTCCTTAGGTTTGTCCTGTTCAAACTTGCCAAGTTGATTCTTCCACCATAGTTGATGAAGTCCATAAACTCAGCTAGTTTATCCTGGGTTGGCACCTCCACTAGATTTGCAGTTGGAAGACCCAAACCTGCATTCACATCTTGCTCATTGAACTCTATCTGTTGGCCTCCAATTGAGCATGTCACCACCAAGCCCCAAATACACATATTTATCAAGCATAACAGTTCTCACTACTGCTGTTGTCTAGAATTCATGCAGAACATCCAAGTATAGGACTGGGTTAGCTGTTAAAGCACCTGCAAGATATGATTCAAACAGAAATTTCACAAACCCCTTGAAAATGTCAGGGGCTTGCTTAGAATCAGTGAAAGCAATATAGTTTGTTCCTTTCTCTGGGATTACAGTTCTAACATTGTTGAGTGCCATTGTTGTTGAGTAAGATTGAATGGGTAAGAAAAATTAGTGAGAAAGGGTTTGAAACGAGAGAGAAATCAGTTTGGCATTGAAAAAGCTAGGTCACTTAGAGTTCTCAAAAATAGTGTATGTGTGTATCGAGATGTCTGGGTATTTATAGTAAAAGCAGATGACTTGTCGAGAACTCAAAAATAGACGTTTGGAATTAGTCTATCGAGAAGTCATTTTGAAATGTGAAAAACATATCGATAAGTCATTTTATTTATTCTTGTAGAGAACTAAAAAATAAACTTATCGAGATGTCAAATAAATACCCAGTTTGTCCAAAATGGACTGAATTGTTTCCAATTTTAATTTGAATAAATCAAAATAAATCAGAATAATTTTGCCAAAAGTATTTTACCAAAATAATTTATTGAATTAAATTATTTCAGTTCTGAGTTATTTATAAGTCTAAAATGATACTTGTAGAGAATTTCGTGAGTTAACACTTATAGAGAACTCTACAATGACTTATTGATAAGTTACAGTAAAGCTTATCGAGAAGTCACTCGAGAAGTCAGGAAATTGACTTATCGAGAACTCACTCGAGAAATCTTAAATTCACTTGTCGATAAGTCAATTAGACTTATCGAGAACTCAGTTCTCAATATACTTTCGATCACTTTGATTCCGCCTTGTGTTAATTTTACATATTAAAGATGTAAATTAACAACTAGACAGTTTTCTTAGAATTTAAAAAATTCCAAGCTAAATTTTAAATTTTGAAAAATAAATATATATAGATTTCTGAAATATTTATAATTCATATTTCAGTTAATTTCTAATTAAATCAAATTAATTTTGATTTATTAGAAATTAATCTACTGCAATACATAAGCTGAGTTCTTGCCTTAGGATGAAGAATTTAACATACCAATTTCACCTATAAGTCTAGTGAAAGTTGCTTCATCCAAAGGTTTAGTAAAAATGTCAGCTAATTATTTTTCTGTTGGAACAAAAATGACCTCAATGGTACCATTTGCAGCATGTTCTCTAATAAAATGGTTCCTTACATCACGTGCTTTGTCCTAGAATGATTAACTAGATTAGCCAAAATAGATATATCACTAGTATTGTCACACATGATTGGAATTTTGTGTAACACTAGACTATAATCCATTAGTTGATTTTTAATCCAAAGCACTTGAGCACAACTGTTAGGAATATGTTGTGAACTTGATGATAAATTCAACAAAACACCTTAGTAGATTTAACTTAGTGAATTTTGTAGCAGTCGATGGATAATCAATTATAGTCCCGACGGATGATTTAATATAGTCCCGACGGATGACAATTTGACGTCCACCGGGTGAGTAGCTTATGTAAAAATAAGATCTGTAGCATATTTCTGCAAACAACTTTGTGTAGATTCTGTAGGAGCATATGAGTCATGTTGACTACTAGTGGCTACTCAGAATAGGTTGATTAATTGTAAATATGAGATGTCTTGTAATTCCATGTAAGTGAAAATGGAGTCAAGTGACAAATAGCTACCCGGCGGATGATCAACAAAGCTACCCGACGGATGATCAACAAAGCTACCCGACGGATGACAAGCATGTACCCGACAGATGATCAAATTCAAATATCTGTTGACAGTGACAACACAGTCACATGCGTTGGGTGTTTGGAAAAGGAATGTGGCAGCCTGTTAAGCAGGAATTTGAGAACAAAGAAGCATTACCATTTCCATGCTATTATGAAGATATTCAAAGATGCTGGAATAGAGTAGTGAAGTAACATGGAGTTAGACTAGATATGTTTTGTTTTATTATCTTGTCTTATTGTCATGTAAACTTGGTGATATATAAACCAAGTGTAGCTAGTAAAAAAAACAAAGCAAACACATTTTTAAGAGATATAGAAAAAACTGTACTTGTCAAGAATTTCTCTGTACTTTGTTTGTTCTACTTGTAAGCAGCTGTGAGCTATTCAAGCTTCAAAGAGTTCTCATTCGATATATATATCTGGTGGATACTTTCAAATCCATCAGAAAGTTTTAAAAGCTTGTATTTTTATTACTTTGTGTTTTAATTTATATAACTACTTCATTCCGCAATCTGCAAATCAAACACTTATATATTTGTCGAGTTAGAACTGTTTTAAAATCTATAAAAAGTATCCAGAATTACATTTAACCCCCTTCTGTAATTCTTGTTGTATTGTTAGGGAATAATAATTGGTATCAGAGCAAGCTTTTCTCCAAAGCAAATATTCTCTCCGCAAATTTCTCATTCTCTAACAATGGCAACCACCAGTAGTCAAAATCATGTCTCAAACTTGATATATCTATGAAAAGAACAACTTCACAGCTCTTGTGAACAAGGAGATTCAACAGTCTGGAGAGTTTCACAAGATGATGGATTTTGTGAAGAGCTGTAAACTCAGTTATCCTATGCTGGAATCACCCACAATCTACTGTGAAGTTGTGGAGGAGATATGGACAACTACAGTGTGCAACTTTACTGATAAGACCATAACTTTCACTCTCAAAGGTAAGCAGTTTTGCATTAATAGTGACATTGTCAAAGCATGCTGTAGAATTCCAGATAATACTGCTATTGTTCCACACACAGATACTGATATAGTTAACATGCTAAATTCCATGGGCTATGCACTTTCTACCTCTAAGTTGAGTGAAATTAGGATGTTAGGTCTTAGAAAAGAATGAAGTTATCAGTGTGATGTGGTAACTAAAGTTTTCTCCGGTAAAATTAGCAATTTTGACTCTGTTAACATTTTCATGCTTAACATGCTTTACATGCTATTTATTGATAAGTACTTTAATTTCAGTGACTTGGTCTTGTTTAAGTTAGGTTATAAGTTAGGAGAACTTAATAAGAGAGGTAAAAGTGTCTATTATGCTAGATTCTTTATGATGCTTTCTAACCATCTTATTGAGAACATTGCTGTTGAGAACCCAACCAAGCTATGGCATCTATGTCAATGACCCAACAGATGCCTACCCAAGCTACCAAACCAACAATTTCAAAATCCAAATCTAAGAAAGCCCCCTCTGGTTTCTTAGTTGCAAAATTCACTAAACACAAAGAGGGGATGTGAAGGTGAGTAAGCAAGGTGAGGGACAGGGTGAAAATCAAAGAAACCCTAAGGATAAGGCTGGTGAGATGAGTGTACCCAAGCCTAGCCCCACCACAGTTTCTCAAAAAACTGTGGTTATTAATAAGGAAATTAGCTCATTTCTAGTTTCATCCTCCCAAAACTATTGAAACAAGCTTCCAACCAGGAGCACAGGCCAAGAGGGATAGGGACACTAGTTCACCACAAACTTATGCTAGAAAGAAAAAATCAAAAACCCTTGGGGATGTATAGGGAACACACACAGTGCAAACTGGTGCTAAAGACCCAGTCACTACACCTTCTCAAAGTCAGATTGATGTGACTCCAATAAATGTGGAGTCACAGCCAAAATCTTTAACAATTGAAGCACCTGAAATACCAAATTCACCCACACACTCACTGGATATTGACATGATCAATACATCACTTCCAAATTCCCCATCTTTAACTCTATTGGAGAAGCCAAAAATCCAAGTAAGTGAGCATCATCTTTTAGATGATTCGTTGGCTCACTTGCCAATTTGTTCTGAGTTTATTGAGAAATCTGTGCCCAAATTTTCATCAATCTGCACAGAGTCTACAATAGTCTCCACTCCAAACTCATTCATTTCTTCTATCCCGGTGGATATCATTCATTCGTCGAGTAGTGATTGTATCCCGACGGATGTGCATAACTGCAGTCATCCGTCGGCTAGCCAAACTACTACCCCGATGGATATTCCTCATCCGTCAGGAGTCTCTGCACAACTTCAAAATTCTTCAATTATCACAAGTATAGAGGACTTAGTAGTTGTACAATCACTCTTAGGACTGAGGGAATAGAGTGAACTGAGTGAGAGGCTGGGTTGCTCCCAGGCAAAAGGAGAGAAAATGAGTGAATCTATGCAGTCCATTTCTTCAGGACTGGCAAAAGTGAGTGAGGGGAGTCCCACCTTAGATGGTGAAGGTGAGGGTGTGAGGGTGGGAAGCCAAGGGGAGCTCTTGATGCAAAAAGTGAGAGAGATATTGAGAGAAATGCAGGTACAGGAGAGATAAGGATGGACACCATTACAAGTGAGTCAATGAATGTTAATGATGCAGAAAGGAAAAGACTATTTCAGCAAGAATATCAAGCTGTCATAGATTCTATTTCCCTAGTTGCTGAGACATTTACTCATCCTGTTACAGCTTATCAAACACTAGCTGTACATGGCAATGAGGAGGTTGAAAGAATTCTTAATTTGGTGCACACTACTCAATCTCTACAAAGTGCAAATGATGCAATCACTGCTATGCCTTCAACTACTGGCAGTGATTTTGAACTAGTTGAAGACTCATTTGGGGATGCTGGTGGGGATGATGAGGAAGATAGCATGAACATAGGGGGAGATGCAGATGTTCCTGCCTGGATGCTAACAAAAGAATGTTCCTACTCACATCTTCAATCAACACTATTCAAGCTGATTCATGACACCCAAACAGCCATTCAAGCATCTACAAATGCCAGCACAAAGAGGCTACTTACAGCACATCTTGAAGCACTCCAGCTGCATAAGATTCAAGCTCTCCAACACAGTCAAAGTGTGGATGAAGTCAAGCAGGAAGTCTCTGAAGTAAAACAGGATTTCATAGCAAGGTTGGATGCTAGACTTCCTGGAACCACCATGACTGAGATAGCTCAGAAGCTAAGGAAGGAGGCTGATCTCAATAGAAAGGTTGAGACCATGGACTCTAGATTATCTGATGTGGAGAAGTCAATGGCCAAGATACTTGCTAATCAAGAAACTCAGACTGCTCTGCTCCAACAGTTGGTGGCTGCTCAACTCCCTTCCACTCTTCAACTTGATGCTAACAAAAAAGGGGAGAAAGGCTCATCCAGTGAGGGGGAGAAACAACTCAACATCCAAGTCAGTAATATAATTGTGCCAACAATTGCTTTCACAAAGCCACCATCCATGGACAACATTGATATCATAAATCTGGTAGTAACAAAACTGGGAACGAATGACAAACTGCTAAAGATTGATGTAGCAACAGCTGAGAAGGAATTAAAAGAAAAATGGAGGAAAATAGATGAATAAATTCAACAGAAATTTGGATCAATTCAGAAACAAGAGAAAGTCTTTAATCATCACTCTCAAGTTAAGCACACCTCCGTGAATGAAATGAGTTTGAATTATCTGGAAAAGGGTCAAACATCTTGCATCAAATCTCAAAAAGCAAAGCTGATCATGAAGCCTAAAAGAAACTACTCAAAGTTTTCAGCAAAAATCCTATGGATATTGTGTATGAAACACTTAGGCCAGATGAGAAGAAGTTGTTGGCTAGGTCAATTGCATTTTTCAAGGATCCAGCTGATTCTACACTTAAAAGAAGAATTGCCAAGATTTACAGAAACGGTAAAGAAATCTGTGTGGTGGCTGGACACCCTCAGTTTGTAGAAGTTAATAAGGAAGAGAAGGAAAGAATCATGCAAGAAAAGAAACAAGCTGCCTTAGATACTAAGAAGCTCAAATAAAAGAAAGAGCAAGCTGCTATCTTGGCCAAACTTCAAGCTGTAAAGACTACAAATGAGATTTCTGCACAACCATCTGTAATTGCTGAACCTCAAAATCAAAAAGTGCAAGATGAACCACAACAGGAAAGAAGATTCAGATACAAGCTCCACTCCAAAAGAAAATTGGACTTCAGTGATGAGGAAATGGAAGACTACATTCCCAAAAAGTCTACAACTTTAACTCAGACATCAAAACTCTCAATGGTATTTGAAGAATTCAAGGTGATGGATCCAACAAGGAATATTCATGGTGAGCCCATAATTTCAAAGGATGAGCCAGTAGACTGGGATAGTTTGCCAATTCCTGAACTAAACTTTCCAATCTTCAACAAGCCAAAGAAGACAAAAACCAGAGCAAGCAAGAAAGTGAAGCCTGTGACTCTCAGATCCAAGACCCGAACTAAATCTCAACCCTCGGTCAACAAAGAAGATCTCTTATACATCGGTGACATCAAGGAGTACTCTGAAATAAACCTCTACTTGGAAGAATTGGAAGAAGTAAGAGGGATTGATGCCTACAGGCATCTTCCTGAAAGGCTAGTATTCAAGTATAAGGGAGGGAAACAAATCACATGGCCACTTCACAGGATTCTTCAAGAAAGCCAATATATACTGATAAAGGTCTATTCATCCTTCAAGAAGAACTTTGGATTTAATGTGACTGCAAGGAGGATATTCCTAAAGAAAATAGTGGAGCTAAGGAGCAATAGAGCCAAAGATGCACTTTCAAAAACTCTGTCTATTCTCTTTACATGAAAGAGAGTGCATTTGAGGCCTTATTGGCTGATGGAATTCATGGATGATAAGGGAGTTAGAAGATTCTTTAGACTGGATGACCAACTAAGTATCTCTAGCAATGAGACTCTTTTGGAAATGCAAGAAATGTTAGATTTATCTGAAGCTGATGAACTTGAATTCCACATACAACTCCAAAGTCAGATAGAAGAGAACAACAGGAGGCTTGGGAAGAAATCTAGACAGTCAAGGAAATAAATTTATCTGCTCATACTAGAGGAGCATCTTGACAATGATTGTGAGAAACTTTTTTGTATACTTTGCTTTTTTCAATTTTCAGTAAACATTGTAGCACTTATCAGTTTTATCTACTATTTTTATTCTGTATCTTTAGGATGTTTTGTTATCATCAAGTTTCTCTTAATTTATGGCTACAATTCCAGTAGACATAAATTGGGGGAGATTGTTAGGAATATGTTGTGAACTTGATGATAAATTAAATAAAACACCTTAGTAGATTTAACTTAGTGAATTTTGTAGCACTCGATGGATAATCAATTATAGTCCCGACGATGATTTAATATAGTCCCGACGGATGACAATTTGACATCCACCGGGTGAGTAGCTTATGTAAAAATAAGATCTGTAGCACATTTATGCAAACAACTTTGTGTAGATTCTATAGGAGCATATGATTCATGTTGACTACTAGTGGATACACATAATAGGTTGATTAAATATAAATATGAGATGTCTAGTAATTCTGTGTAAGTGAAAATGGAGTCAAGTGACAAATAGCTACTTGACGGATAATCAACAAAGCTACCCGACGGATGATCAACAAAGCTACCCGACGGATGACAAACATGTACCCGACGGATGATCAAATTCAAATATCTGTTGACAGTGATAACACAGTCACATGCGTTGGGTGTTTGCAAAAGGAATGTGGCAGCCTGTTAAGCAGGAATTTGAGAACAAAGAAGCATTACCATTTCCATGCTATTATGAAGATATTCAAAGATGCTGGAATAGAGTAGTGAAGTAGCATGGAGTTAGACTAGATATGTTTTGTTTTATTATCTTATCTTATCGTCATGTAAACTTGGTGATATATAAACCAAGTGTAGCTAGTAAAAAAAACAAAGCAAACACATTTTTAAGAGAGATAGAAAAAGCTGTACTTGTCAAGAATTTCTCTGTAGTTTGTTTGTTCTACTTGGAAGCAGCTGTGAGCTATTCAAACTTCACAAAGTTCTCATTCAATATATATATATATATATCTGTTGGATACTTTCAAATCCATCAGAAAGTTTTAAAAGCTTGTGTTTTTATTACTTTGTGTTTTGATTTATATAACTACTTCATTCCGCAATCTGCAAATTAAACACTTATATATTTGTCGAGTTAGAACTGTTTTAAAATCTTGAAAAAGTAGCCAGAATTACATTCAACCCCCCTTTTGTAATTTTTGTTGTATTGTTAGGGAATAACAAGAACAACTTTCAGCAGCTATGTATTCTGCTTCAACTGTAGAAGTTGACACAATTTGTTGTTTCTTTCTATACCAGGATACAAGTCTTTGTCCAAGAAACTGATAACTTCCACTAATACTCTTTCTATCAACCCTGCATCCAGCAAAATCTGCATCTGTATATCCAACAGCTTCAAAACCAGTTCCCTTAGGATACCATAATCCCAACTTTGGAGTCCCCTTCAAGTATCTGAAAATCCTCTTCACAACCATCAATTGTGATTCTTTTAGATTGGCTTGAAACCTTGCACACATACATGTAGCAAATATGATGTCTGGTCTACTTGCAGTTAAGTAAAGCAATGATCAAATCAGTCCTCTGTAGCTTATGATATCTACATTCTTGCCCTTTTAAAATCTTCATCCAACTTTGTTGCTGTAGACATAGGTATAGATGCAGGTGAACAATCAACAATGCCAAACTTTTTCAATAAATCTTTAACATACTTAGTTTGGTTGATTAAGATTCCATCACTTATTTGACTGACTTGAAGTCCAAGAAAGTAACTTATTTCCCCCATCATACTCATTTCATATTCACTCTGCATAAGCTTAGAGAATCTTTGACAGAGCTTTTCATTAGTAAAGCCAAAGATGATATCATCAACATAAATCTGAACTAGGATCATATCACCACCACGCAGCTTGTGGAAGAGTGTCTTGTCTATTGTTCCTCTAGTGAAACCATGTTTGAGTAGAAAATCTGTCAGTGTGTCATACCAAGCTCTAGGTGTCTGCTTTAGTCCATATAGAGCCTTGAGTAGCTTGTACACAAAATCTGGAAATTCTGGATCTTCAAAACTAGGTGGTTGTTGCACATAAACTTCTTCTTCTAACTCGCCATTTAGGAAGACACTCTTGACATCCATTTGATACACTTTGAAGTTTGAATGTGCAGCAAATGCTAGAAAAATCCTTATTGCTTCAAGTCTTGCATTTGGAGCAAAAGTTTCATCATAATCAATTCCTTCTTCCTGTGAGTAGCCTTTTGCAACCAACCTTGTCTTATTTCTGGTAACTATACCATTTTCATCCATCTTGTTCCTGAACACCAATTTTGTTCCAATTACACCTCTGTTCTTTGGTGCAGGAACTAACTCCCAAACTTTGTTTCTTTCAAACTAATTAAGCTCTTCTTGCATGGCAGATATCCAATCAGGATCCTTAAGAGCTTCTTCAGTTTTCTTGGACTTTACTTGAGACAGAAATCATGCATGTAGGCACTCATTAGCAGTTGCACTTCTAGTCCTTACACCAGCATTGGGATCACCCATTATTGTATTTTGATTGTGATTCCTATCCCATTTTCTGGTGTGAGTTTGTTGAACGATGCCTTCATCATTTTCTTCATTATTAGTATGACTAGTAGATCCTTCTTCTCTTTCTCCCCCTGAGTTTGTGCTATCAAATTCAGGTGTATGAGATGAGCTTCTATTTCTATGATTTTATTGTTCAGTAGTCTCTTCATTCATCATCTGTTGTGCATTGACTTCAGCTTTCATCAGAATCACTGTCAATGTTGAGATTTTCAAATACAAGGGCTTCAACTCTATTATCATCAAGGCGTTCCAAGCCTGGACACTTGTCATCATCAAAAGTCACATATGTGCTCTCCATGATTTTCTTTTGATCAATTACATAGACCTTGTAGGCAGTTCTCTCTAATAAATATCTCAGAGAAATTGCTTCAAAAACCTTTGAGTTAAATTTTCCCACATATTCAGAATTGTCTTTTAAAATGTAACACTTGCTTTCAAACACATGAAGATGCTTTACAGTAGGCTTTCTCTTATATATGATTGAGTAAGGTGATTTTTCATGAACCTTGTTAATGAGATATCTGTTTTGATTGTAGCATGCAGTATTTACAGCTTCTTCCCAAAAACTGGTTGGCAGATTGGCATCTTGTAGCATTGTTCTTGCAGCTTCTACTAATGTTATGTTCTTTCTCTCAACTACCCCATTTTGTTGAGGTGTTCTAGCAGCAGAGAATCCTTGAACAATGCCTTTATTTTTATAGAAATCACTTAATGTTGCATTTCTGAATTCTATCCCATTATCACTTCTCAATCTCTTTACACAGTTTTGATCTTCAGCCTATTTTTCTATCTTCTTTATGTGCTCAATTATGATTTATGGAGTTTCATCTTTAGAGTGCATGAATTCTACCCAAGTATATCTTGAGAAATCATCCACCGTCATAAGTGCATATTTGTTCCTTGAAATTGATAAGACATTTACTGTCCCAAACAAGTCCATATAAATAAGTTACAATGGTGCACTTATAGAGTTCACAATTTTTGACTTGTGACTTGATCTTTTCATTTTTCCTTTCAAACAGGCTTCACAGACTTCAGTTTGAACAAACTCTAATTTTGGCATGTCTCTCACCAACCCTTTCTTAACTATAATGTTGATTGTCTTGTAGTTTAGATGTGAGAGTTTCTTATGCGATAACTTACTTTGCTCTATAGATGCCTTGGTGTAGAAGCAACAAATTCCATTCTCATTTGTTGAGTCCAAGTCTGCAACAAACAAGCTTCTTTTCCTTACTCCTTTCAGAGAAACTTTATTGGTTTTCTTGCTGATGAAGATACATTCTTCTTTGTCAAATAGAACTTTAAAACCTTTATCTGCAAACTGGATGACACTGAGAAGATTTACTTCAAGATCAGCTACTAATACTACATCATCAATGACAACATTTCCAGAAACAATCTTGCCATATCCCATTATGAATCATTTGCTGTTGTCTCCAAAGGTCACCAAAGGGCCAACCTTCTCCTCAAATTGTGATAACAGGGCCTTATCACCTGCCATATGCCTAGAACATCCATTGTCTATGATCCATATGACCTTCTTCATTTTCCCTGCACACAATGAGCTTTAAGTGTGTTTAACAACCCAAGCAGTTTTGGGTACTTTCTTCTTGTTAACTGATTTAGCAGAAGTAGAGTTAGAAGTCTCAGAAAGAATAACATTCATAGATGTTTGTGCATTGTCCCTTGCAGCTGTAGATCCAATACTGACTTCTTTGAGATCTACTCTCAGCTTGTGGCAAATTTTCATTACTTTTAAGTTACAGGGAATGCAATCAAACTTATCACAAAATGAATAGGGATCATTTGCCTTGTCTTCATTATACTTGCAGGCTCCTTCAACTGGCTTGATAATAACCTTTTTACAAAGGTGAGTTAGGTGATTCACAGAGCCACACTGTTCACATTTCTTCCTTGGAGCATCTGCAACATAAACAAAATTGTTGCTTTTGTTTATCCCAATCTTCCGATTTCTATTCTTCTTCTTCTTTCTTATATCTTCAGTTTTTGTTTCCTTGACAGGTTTCTTGGAATCTTGGTTATCCATGAGCTTCTTTTCAACTTTGTAAGTTTGAGTTATTTCTGCATTTTTCTTCTCATTGTCTTCATCAATAATTTCTTACTTTATTATCAACTCTTATTGATAGAAATATATTTATTATATTCTAAAGGATTTTATCCGCATATTTATATGATTTTGTATTTGTCTGGGTATTTATTAATATTATTTTAGTGTTTAATGACTGGAAATAATTATTCTCAAAGTTGGAAGAGGTTTGGCTTATTTGGGCTAAAATTATATGGAAATTCGAAATTGTTGGAGGGCTTGCGCAACAATCGGTGTTTGGGCCTTAACTTGAGTTCTGGACATCATATTTGGGTCATCTACCAGTCCACACGAAGCTAAAAGAATTATCTTCAGTTTGGAGGTGGTCTCATATTTTATTTTGGACCGGATCAGATCAGAAACAGGCCTTCAAATCAGCCTACGAATTTCATAAATATCCAACTTGTATTTTATTTTAGGAAACAATAAAAAAAACACTTTTATATTAGGTTTTATAGGATTATTGAGGGAGAGATTGGAGGGCGTATCGTGTATTGGATTGAGAGAGAAGCTTATAGAGAACTTGAGCAAGGATTGAAGGGATTCACTCCAAGTTTGAGAGATTTCGTAAAATTGTATCTTTCTTAACTTTATACTCTTGTAATCATGGTTTCGGTTATATATATATATATATATGTTTATTTTCTTCATATATTATGAGTAACTAATTTCATAATCTGGGAATTAGGTAGTATTCATTGGTTAACTATAATTGTGTGATTGTACTGTGATTTCTCTGCTCTGCTAATCTGTTGTTGAGTGCTTAACACAATTGAGGGAGTCGCGAACCCTTTATTTGTATCTTTAGGAATTGTAATGAATCGGGAGATGAATTGTAATTTTAGTTTATTATATGACAGACATAATTCTATTATTTGATTGGGAGATTAATATGCAAGTTATGAAACTGAAATTCAATGGGCTTGAACAGTTTATAATTATATGTTGATTGATCATGTGAGTGACTTCAATATGTAGTTGTAGGAATTATATTGTGTCTTGGGAGAGAATAATATAATTATTAGAGGAATGTTTTTCGCAAGAGCATGAGACTTTAATATCACAGTTGATCCACATTCGTTAATATCAATGAAGAACCCTTATTACTGGATTGTTTTCCATTATCGGTAAATCGTTGATTCTATTTACTTATTAGTTTAAATTAGTTTAAAAACACAAACCCAATTATTATTCTCACTTCTAAACAGTAAAAGAATTACAACCTGAACTAGTATTAAATTTAGTCATTCCCTGTGAACGAAACACTGAAAACTACACCAACAAATTGGCGCCGCTGCCGGGGAAGGCAACAATATTAAATTTAGGTTGATATTTTCTAACTGTTTAGATTTTATCATATTTGTTTCCAAGATCTATCTTATTGGTTTTTTTTCTTCAGGTGCTATAACTCTTATATGCAACGTTCTATAAGTGCGGGAAATTTGGAGTTTGACCCAAAAATCGAACACACTTTTCGAGCTTTAAGGAAAGAGGCTAAGCAAAGAAAAGAAAGAGAGAAAATGGGTGACCGTCAAGTTGCTAATAATGACAATCCTGATGAAACTTCTATTTGGGATCATGAGACTCCTAATCTCGCAAATTGCATTTATAAGACTCCGGCGATTAATGCAGCTCAGTTTACTATTAATCCGAGCTTGATACAAATGGTGAGCAACTCTGCTTTTGAAGGAGATATTCAGCGAGAGGATCCACATCGTCATCTAGAGCGCTTTGTGCAGATGTGTGGTTCATTCAAAATCACTGGAGTGACTGCAGATCAAATTCATCTTCACATGTTCCCTTACTCTATTAAGAGAAGAGCTTTGGAATGATTTCAACAACTTCCAGATACTATAGTTGCTACTTGGGAAAGTCTCTCGACTGAGTTTTTGTCAAAATATTATCCTTCAGACACGACTCAACAAATGAGGGCAATCATTATGAGTTTCAAGACGAAACCAGGTGAAGGCTTATATCAGGCATGAGAGAGATATAAGTCTTTGTTGAGAAAATGCCCACATCATGGATATTCAGAGTGGGTGCTTTTGAGTACTTTTTATGGGTCCTTGAGTACATAAGTTCGTTTGAGTTTGGATGTGGCGGCTGGAGGAGACTTTAAGAAATCACTAGTAACCAAGGCAAAAGCACTTCTCGAGCAATTAGCATCGAATAACTATGAATGGGCACCTAATGGTGCAAACTCAGTAAAATCAGCACAAGATACTGAGATGATGAATTTACTCACTCTTAAATTGGATGCTCTGACTCAAGAGGTACGTGGACAAAGGGCAAATGTCAATGCCATCTCTTCTGCAATGGAAGGATACACTGATTATAGTGCTGGTGAGTATTTTTATGCACCACAATTTCTAGAAGAAGCAGCTTTCATTCAAGGAAGACAATTTTGGCCTGTTCAGAATAATTCCTACTATAATCCAAATCAGAGGCCAAACAACAATCTTTCTTATAGTAGCAATTATGCTGCTAATCCATCATATGCAGTTCTTAGGCAAAATCAACCTCCAGGTTTTCAGCCACATCAGCAATATCAGGGATAACAATATCAACCTCAACCAAAGGAAAAGAAAGAACTAGCCGACTGGGAAGTTGCACTCAATAAAATGATACAAGGAACTACTGGGGCCTTTGCCAATATAGAGACCAAATTTGAAAAGGTTGAGTCAAGGCTTGATCAGATGACATCGTCTCAAAAGATGTTGGAGACTCAAATAGGCCAAATTGCTAATAAAGTTGGTGTTCGTGAGCAAGGATCACTTCCTTCTCAACCGGATCCAAATGGTAAGGAGCACTGCAAGGCTATCACTTTAAGGAATGGAAGAGAATTAAGGAGAAAGTCATGTTAAAAGAAGAGGAATTTATTGAGGTTGAAGTCGAAAATTTAGAAAAGGTGGATGATGAGCAAAAAGAAGAAGAAGTTGCACCGAAAGCTCCAGGAAAACCACATGTGCCTCCAATTCCTTTTCCACAAAGATTGCATAACAGGCAGTTGGAGAAACAGTATGAGAAATTCTTACAAATCTTTCGACAATTGCATATAAATATCCATTTTGCTGATGCTTTGGCCCAAATGCCACTCTATGCCAAATTTCTAAAGGAGATGTTGTCTAGAAAGCAAAAAATCGAGGATGTGGAAACTATTACTCTAAATGCGGAGTGTAGTGCAGTCATACAGAAATCTATCCCGCAGAAGTTAAAGGATCCTGGAAGCTTCTCTTTGCCATGCACTATTGGAAAAATGGAGAACATTAAAGCTTTATGTGATTTAGGGGCTAGTGTGAGTTTGATGCCATACTCCATTTGTAGAAGACTTGATCTTGGAGAGCTCAAAAAGACAAGAATCTCACTTCAGCTGGCCGATCGTACTGTCAAGTATCCTTTGGGTATCATTGAAGATGTACTGGTTAAAGTGGATAATTTTTTTATCCCTTGTGATTTTGTGGTATTAGAGATGAATGAAGATGTTGAGATGCCCATTATCTTGGGAAGTCCATTCTTGGCTACTATTGGAACTACAATTGATGTAAAAGGTAGGAAATTGACGTTGAATGTTGGTGAAGATAAGGTTGAGTTTGATCTCAACAAAGCTATGAAGATGCCTTCATTTGATACTACATGTTTCACTGTTGATATAGTGGATGAGATCTTAAAGCATGAAGACACAGGCTTGTTGGAAGAGGAACAATCTTTAGATGACAAAGAAGATGGAGATTCACTTGCAATTGCCGTGCAAGATACATGAATGCCAAAAATTGATATGGCGCTTTCAATTTCAGAGGCACCGCAGGTAGAACTTAAACCTCTCCCTTCTAATCTAAGGTACACTTTTCTTGGTAATAATGATACATATCCTGTGATAGTGTCTTCTTTCCTTAATGATGATGAACTTGATAAGTTGTTACATGTGCTTCGAACATTTAAATCATCAATTGGTTGGACAATTAAAGATCTTAAGGGAATTATCCCCGCTCTTTGCATGCATAGGATTTCTTTAGAAGATAATCATAAACATGTGATTGAGGGATAAAGAAGATTGAATCCTAATTTGCAAGATGTGGTTAAGAAAGAGATAACTAAGTTGTTAGATGCTGGCATTATATATTCTGTTCCTCACAGTAAATGGGTTAGTCCAATACATGTTGTGCCTAAGAAGGGTGGGATGATTGTCGTGCATAATGAAAAAAATGAATTAATCCCCACTAGGACAGTAACAGGTTGGAGAGTTTGTATTGATTATAGGAAGTTAAATAACGCTACTCGCAAAGATCACTTTCCCCTCCCATTTATTGATCACATGCTTGTAAGACTTGCGGGTAATGAGTATTATAATTTTCTAGATGGATTCTCGGGATATTTTCAAATTCCCATTGCTCCTGAGGATCAAGAAAAGACAACCTTTACTTGTGCATATGGTACTTTTGCATATCGTAGGCTACCCTTTGGTTTGTGTAATGGCCCATCTACTTTTCAGCGACTTATGACTGCTATCTTCTCAGATTTTGTAGGAAAAACCATGGAAGTCTTCATGAATGACTTCACTGTATATGGTTCTTCCTTTGATACTTGTTTAACGAATTTATCTCAAGTGTTGCAGAGATGCGAATAAACTAATCTTGTTCTTAATTGGGAGAAGTGCCATTTTATGGTAAAGGATGGTATTGTGCTTGGGCACAAGATTTCTAGTAAAGGCATTGAGGTTGACAGGGCAAAAATTAAAGTGATTAAGAAATTGCCACCACCTTCATCTGTGAAGGGAATTAGAATTTTCCTTGGACACGCCGGTTTTTACCGTCGTTTTATTAAGAATTTTTCTAAAATTTCTCGGCCTCTTTGTAATTTACTTGAAAAAGATAGTGTATTTGATTTTGATGAGAGTTGTCTTGTTGCTTTTAACAGATCGAAGAAGGAACTTACTTTTGCACCTATCATGTCAGCCCCTGATTGGAGCTTGCCATTTGAGCTTATGTGCGATGCTATTGACTATTTTTGGGTGCTGTTTTGGGACAGAAGAAGGAAAAGCGCATGCACGTGATTTATTATGCAAGCAAGACACTTGATGATGCTCAAATAAATTAAGCCACCACGGAAAAAGAGGTACTTGTTGTGGTATTTGCCTTTGACAAATTCAGATCATATCTTGTGGGGCCTAGAGTGATTGTTTATATGGATCATACTGCGATTCGTTACTTGATGTCGAAAAAGGATGCCAAGCCTCGTCTTTTCCGTTGGATACTGCTACTTCAGGAGTTTGACCTTGAAATTCGTGACAAGAAAGGTTCAGAAAATTTAGCAGCTGATCATTTATCAAGACTGGATCAAGGGGATGGAGTGGTAAGAGTTTATAGGTCTATCAATGACTCATTTCCGGAAGAAACACTTCTAGCTGTATCTATGTCTACACTTTGGTACGCAGACTTTGTGAATTATATTGTAGGAGGTATTGTGCCAAGTGATTTCACTTATCAGCAAAAGAAGAAATTTTTGTTCGATATAAAACACTACTTCTAGGAAGAACCACTTCTTTATAAAGAGTGTGTCGATGGTATCATGAGGAGATGTGTGCCGCATGAGGAGATTCCCAATGTCTTGAATCACTGCCATGCCTTAGAGTGTGGTGGCCACAATAGTAGCACAAAAACGGTAGCAAAAATTTGGCAGTCCGGATTTTATTGGCCTTCTATGTATCAAGATGCTAGGAACTTTGTTGCAACTTGTGATAGATGTCAAAGGACGGGAAATATTTCAAGAAGGAATGAGATGCCATTAAAACCTATTCTTGAGGTTGAGCTTTTTGATGTTTGGGGGATAGACTTCATGGGGCCATTTTCAGAGTCTTTTAAGAACAAATATATTTTGGTTGGTGTTGACTATGTCTCTAAGTGGGTGGAGGTAATTGCTAGTCCTACTAATGATGCTAGAGTGGTGAAAAAGTTCTTGCAGAAACATATTTTCACACGTTTCGGAGTGCCCAGAGCTATTATCAATGATGGAGGGTCTCACTTTTGCAATAAATTAATTGAAGATCTTTTACAGAAGTACGGAGTGACTCAAAAGGTTGCTACACCTTATCACCCTCAAACTAGAGGGCAAGTGGAGATTTCAAATCGAGAACTTAAAAAATTCTTGAGAAGACAGTGGCTAGCTCTAGAAAAGACTGGGCAAGAAAACTCGATGATGCTTTATGGGCTTATTGAACTACTTTCAAAACTCCTATTGGAATGTCTCCTTATATGTTGGTTTTCGGAAAATCATGTCATTTGCCTGTTGAGGTAGAACACAAGGCGTATTGGGCTACGAGAAGTTTAAACTTTGATTTAAAATCCGCAGGCATGAAGCGTTTGATGCAACTTAGTGAGCTTGACAAGTTTAGGCTCAAAGCATATGATAATGCTAAATTGTACAAAGAGAAGACCAAGCAATGGCATGACAAACATATTCAAAGGAAAAAATTTGATGTTGGCCAGAAGGTTTTGTTATTTAACTCAAGACTCAAGCTTTTTCCAGGAAAGCTCAAATCACGATGGTCTGGACCTTTTGAGATTGTGAAGGTTTATCCTCATATGGTGCTATTGATATTACTAGAGAAGGGTCCGATATTTTCAAGGTGAATGGCCAGAGATTAAAACCGTATCTCGTTGGTGAGGATGTGCAAAGAGAGGAATTTTTTTTCTCACTGATCCTAGAACTTAAATATGATCAGGCGTCGAGCTAATGACGTTAAAAAAATGCTTCTTGGGAGGCAACCCATGCTTGTTGTGTATATTTATATCTGCCCTTCTGTATATTATTTAATTGTGATTGATAGTGAATTTTTATCCCCATGATTATGAAATAACGTGCTTGCAAACTTGTTTGCTTACTGGTGCAGGTTGCCAATAAAGTGAATTTGTGTTTATTAAGAACACAGTTATAAAAATTGCATTATGGAGCTTGGATGGAGTTCTTATGTGGACGCTAGGACTGGAATTTTTAATGTGATTGTTCTTTAGCATGGTTGTGCAAGTAATGAGCATGCTCACACGAAAAAAAGGGGGACCTCTTGACCAATTTTACGACACAAAGAATGATCAGGCAACTCTTAAACATGACCACGCAGCATAAACGGACCCTTCGACTGATTTTTTACCATTTTACATGGTCACACAGCTCTTCCAGCATGTTCATGCATCTAAGCTTGATGATTCGATTGATTTTTCACCAGAGAACATGCTCACACATGTTTTCTACATGATCACACCTACTTCACATGACCCAGACTGGTTTTACAGCAATTAGCATGGTTATGCTATTATCATCATGGTCATGCAACAAAACATGATGCATCGACTAAGTTTTTACCATTCCACACGGTCACGCATGTCTTCGCATGGTCACGCCTATTCTACCAGGTGCTTCGATGTGTTTTTAGGCTTGTGACTCGGTCATGCACGTCTGCAGCATGATCATGCACCTACAACAGGCTGCTGCGCTTAAATTTTACATGTTTAGCATGCTTATGCACATGTCTGACTTGCCCATGCTACTCACAACAGTTCCCTCGTATGTTATTTAAGGATTTAGCATACTCAGGCAGTATTTTTACGTGGTCATGCAGTGATAAAAAAAACGTGGTCTTTGTTTCTGGTAACTTTATTTGTATATATATTTATATTTATGTAAAAAAAAATATTATGTATTATGTATTATGTATTATGTATTATGTATTATTATTATTATTATTATTATTATTATTATTATTATTATTATTATTATTATGTTAAAAAAACTTACAATTAGTATGTATAATCTATTTGTATATTTATGAATTATATGTGGGGTACTGTAAATAATATATTATTATTATTGTTATTATCATTATTATTATTATTATTATTATTCTTTTATAATCTTAAATATGATTTATAAGTATAAAATACATTAATAAGTTATAAATATATTATATATAAGTTATATTAGTATATATGTACTTATTTTATTAGATATTGTATTTGATTTGTGAATTTGTAAATATAAACCAAGGAACAGAGACATACATTCTTGTGCGCGTGCAGCTACAACAGGTGTCTAAAACTAGGGTTTTCAAGGGAAGAGAAAAAAACCAGCAAGAACAAAATATATAACAGCGACGTTAAACACAATTACAACCATGCATCTTGGTTTTTGAGACTCAATCTTACAAGCAGTCGCTGTAAAAGCCTCAGAACAAACATTACTCAAAGAATTATGAAGCCTAAACAAGCCGGAAAGAAAAGAAAGATCGAGACTGTCTGCAAGTCGCAGAAGTCTGGTTTAACCAAAAGGCAACAAGTTTTGTCCCAACATGCCTCGTCAACCTTTAAGGCGCATCCTGGAGACTCTTCAACCAAGCAACTCTAGCACTTAAAAAGCCTATCTGCAGCACAAAGGAAAAAGTATGATGAGCTTGTTGTCCGAGGTGTTCTTCCTAATCGTTATGCAGATAAACAAGCACTTGCAAGGATTGGATTGCTGGAAGATGTTACCCCTCTGTTGAAACGGATTGGATGGGAGAAGTTGCTTGATCTTGATTCTCCTACTTATGAAGAGTTGGTTTATGAATTTTTGAGTACTTTTGAGTATAAGGAAGCTCGGCCTGTAAAACCACCTGCTATCCATTTTTTTTATTGGGCAAGCAGCATATTTTGGAAGAGATGGAAATAGAAAGCATATTTGGTTGGACACATTTTTTGACACGAAAATTACCCAAGTATGAGGACAAGGGCTTCTGGAAAATTTTTACGATGCAGGAATCTGAAGTTTATTCAAGTCGTTCTTCTAAATCTTCAAGGATAGTCAATCCTTCATACTGGTATATCTATAAACTGTTGACATATAGTTTATTTGGTCGCGTAAATATTGGACCGGTTTCAAAACTTAAATTAGATATCTTGTATTGTTTTGACAAAGGACAACGGGTGGAATTTGTCACTGTATTTGCTAAATGTATAAAGGAGGTGATAGCTCAGAAAGAAGGTCCTATAATGGTGGGGTGCTTTGTCACCATGATTGTTAAACATCTCAAGATTCTTGACCAATGTTCCTCGCATTTTAAAATACATCCAAGCCAATGATCTTCCAAACTTGGTTAAAATGCATTTTCTACGATGAAAAGGGGAGCATTATGAGATTATAACTCCTGAACATGAGTCCACTTCTTTAGTACCATTTATGCCAGCCATTCATGCACCTCAGGAGGGGAAACAATCAGAGATTGGTGATGAGTCTTTGATTAATCGAGTATCTGGGTTAGAGAGAAAAATTGAGGAATTACATGTAGATATTAAAGCTGTTCGCACAGATGTGGAAAATCAACAAAACTTGTTGAAGGAGATGTTCGGCTACATGAAATTTCACTTTACTCAACCGCCATCACAGTAGTCACTTCTGTTGGCACTTCATGCTTTTGCATAGGGGTACTTCTTTCTTTCTTTGTATTATAGGATTATTTGTTTAGTGTGTGTGCGCGTAAATGAGGACATTGCCACATTTAAGTGTGGGGATGTGTTCACAATTGTGTTCTCGTGTGATATTTATATAAAAAAAAATTAAAAATCTAAAAAAAAATATAGGCATGTAAAATAGTTCATATAGATTGCATTGTATCATATAATGACATTGTATGCTGGTTTCATTGCATTGTATTTTATATCATAGCATTATGTCAAATTTGTAGTAGTCCAAGTTGGTGACCTATGATGATATTATGTGTACCTTATATTTGACTGTCTTGCTATGATCACCGACTAAAGATATTGCATGCGTAGTGTCACTAGTGCATAGATTATTTCTTAACACACTATTATTATGCTCTTGAACTGAGACTGGAATATGCTTGTTTCTTGAGGGGTAGCCACTTGTTGATGATTAGAATTTTGACTGTTCTCTTTTGAGCTTAGTACATAAATGCTTAAGTCTGGGGAAGTTATGGGGTGTATATGAATAGTAGCAATAAAGTATGCACTAAAAATTGTGGTATGATTGACTAGGTTGAGCTCATTAATACTCGAGTAATTAAGCCTTAGGGGACTTTGTGCCTAGTAACCTAAAACCTTTTATGGTTTGGGATTGCTGACCCAACACTCGCTACATGGGTATTAGTGCATAAATCTTTAGGGATCTCAACCATTGCACAGTTAATAAACCATTGAATATACGTGTGTATAATATGGTTGGCAAAGTCTGATGGAGGTCGTAACTCACTTACACTGAGGAGCCACCCAACCTTAGACCGAGCTTGTGAAGACTTATGGCGGTCGTAACTCACTTACACTGAGGAGCCACCCAACCTTAGACCGAGCAGTAAAAAAAATCATATGTACATATAGTTGTAGTGTTATAGAAATAAATTAAGACATGGAAATCCCTTGCTAAACTTGAACGATGGCTAGTGCTAAGTAACGAAGTGTCTAAGATCTATTCTAGTACTCAACTTGGGGCTATTAAGTCGCATGACTTGTCATGTTGAAACTTGTGTGCCTTTGTTTTTGTTTCAATAGAGAGCATTGTGTTAAGCTGAGCACACACACACACTCTGTACTCACGAGACCTTACTCGTCCACTAGGGCTACCTTGGGGTTTAAAGGGCTTGTTGCATAGGCCAAATGCAACCGTGATCACCTTACGAAAGTGGTATTAGTTAGTACTTTACTGTATTAGTTTGCCCGAGGACGTGCAAAATATCAAGTGTGGGGATATTTGATAGAATATTTATTTATATATATTCTAAAGGATTTTATCCGCATATTTATATGATTTTGTATTTGTCTGGGTATTTATTAATATTATTTTAGTGTTTAGTGACAGGAAATAATTATTCTCAAAGTTGGAAGAGATTTGGCTTATTAGGGCTAAAATCATACGGAAATTCGAAATTGTTGGAGGGCTTGCGCAACAATCGGTGTTTGGGCCTTAACTTGAGTTCTGGACATCAGATTTGGGTCATCTACCAGTCCACGTGAAGCTAAAAGAATTATCTTCAGTTTGGAGGTGGTCTCATATTTTATTTTGGACTAGATCAGATTGGAAACAGGCCTTCAAATTAGCCTACGAATTTCATAAATATCCAACTTGTATTTTATTTTAGGAAACAATAAAAAAACACTTTTATATTAGGTTTTATAGGATTATTGAGGGAGAGATTGGAGGGCGTATCATGTATTGGATTGAGAGAGAAGCTTAGAGAGAACTTGAGCAAGGATTGAAGGGTTCACTCCAAGTTTGAGAAATTTTGTAAAGTTGTATCTTTCTTAACTTTATACTCTTGTAATCATGGTTTCGGTTATATATATATGTTTGTTTTCTTCATATATTATGAGTAACTAATTCCATAATCTGGGAATTAGGTAGTATTCATTGGTTAACTATGATTGTGTGATTGTACTGTGATTTCTCTGCTCTGCTAATCTGTTGTTGAGTGCTTAACACAATTGAGGGAGTCGCGAACCCTTTATTTGTATCTTTAGGAATTGTAATGAATCGGGAGATGAATTGCAATTTTAGTTTATGATATGACATACATAATTCTATTATTTGATTAGGAGATTAATATGCGAGTTATGAAACCGAAATTCCATGGGCTTGAACAGTTTATAATTATATGTTGATTGATCATGGGAGTGACTTCAATATGTAGTTGTAGGAATTATATTGTGTCTTGGGAGAGAACAATATAATTATTAGAGGAATATTTTTAGTAAGAGCATGAGACTTTAATATCACAGTTGATCTACATTCGTTAATATCAATGAAGAAC
Organism: Apium graveolens; assembly: GCF_009905375.1. Classification (NCBI taxonomy): domain Eukaryota; kingdom Viridiplantae; phylum Streptophyta; class Magnoliopsida; order Apiales; family Apiaceae; genus Apium; species Apium graveolens. Next base: position 42,417,473 of record NC_133652.1, read on the forward strand.
CCTTATTCCTGGATTGCTTTCCATTATCATTAAATCGTTGATTCTATTTGCTTATTAGTTTAAATTAGTTTAAAACACAAACCCAATTATTCTTCTCACTTCTAAACAGTAAAAGAATTACAACCTGAACTAGTATTAAATTTAGTCCTTCCCTGTGAACGAAACACTGAAAACTACACCAATAAATTGGCGCCGCTGTCAGGGAAGGCATCAATATTAAATTTAGGTTGATATTTCTAATTGTTTAGATTTTATCATATTTGTTTCCAAGATCTATCTTATTGGGTTTTTTTCTTCAGGTGCTATAACTCTTATATGCGACATTCTATAAGTGCGGGAAATTTGGAGTTTGACCCAAAAATCGAACGCACTTTTCGAGCTTTAAGGAAAGAGGCTAAGCAAAGAAAAGAAAGAGAGAAGATTGGTGACCGTCAAGTTGCTAATAATGATAATCCTGATGAAACTTCTATTTGGGATCATGAGACTCCTAATCTCGCAAATTGCATTTATAAGACTCCGACGATTAATGCAGCTCAGTTTACTATTAATCCGAGCTTGATACAAATGGTGAGCAACTCTGCTTTTGAAGGAGATATTGAGTTCATCCAGGGTATAGAACTCATCTTCTTCTAATTCCCTTATGACTTGTTCATGTGAATCATTGTTTCTTTGCTCACTAGTTGAGACACTTGGAATCTGGAATTTTGGCTCATCATTAGAGATCTGGCTTTCATTGACAATAAGAGCACTTGAACCATCTACAACATGCCCTTGACCAGCTCTTAGTGATTTCCTTTGAATCATTTCCAATTCATATATTTTTAAAATTTCATATAGAACTTCCAAAGTCAATCTGCTCAAGTCTCTCCCTTCTCTGATTGCTGAAATTTTCTGTTCCAAATGGCCATGGAGTGTGAGCAAAAACTTCAGGTTCACTTCTTCAGCTTCATAATATTTATCATGCAGCTGCACGTCATTAATCAGCTTGTTAAACCTTTCAAACACATCAGTAATGTTTTCCTTTGGATTAGCCATGAAACCCTCATACTGTGAAATCAGTATTTTTCTTTGATTTGATCTAACTTCTTTTGTTCCTTCACAAAGTATCTCTATCTTCTCCCAGATCTGCTTAGCAGTGTCACAGTTGACAATATTATTGTACATTACATTGTCAAGTGACTCTATCAAGATCAACTGCAAGCATCTATCTAGGGAGACTTTTTCTTTTTCAGGCTCAGTGTACTCTGAAGGATCTGTAGGAGCATAATGAGCTGGAATGACCATGTCTCTATCTGTAGATTCCTCAACTCTTACCATAGGAGTGAAAGGCCCATTCCTGAGAATCTGAATATATAATAGATTGGCCATCCTGATAAACAGCAACATTTTCTTCTTCCATAGAGTGTAGTTAGTCGTATCAAAAGTATGTATTTTGATGCTACTGATTTTCAGTGTATTCATTCTTCCAAGATCTTGAATCAGTTTATTTTCAGATTTTGCTCTGATACCACTTGTTAGATAATGAATCACACACAAAGGGGGGGGGGTGAATGTGTTTTTGTGTTTTTCTGCTTTTCTTGAAGTGTTTATGGTGATGAACAAAGTAAATTAAAATCTTGTAGTGAAATGTGTTAGTACTGAATTTAGACAGATAAAACAGTGAACACAAATATTTCAAAACACACTTAATTTTACATTAAAATTAAGAATTTTTTGCTACAAAATTTCTAGGCTCTTTGGTTATAAAAGAGCTTAGCTTCTTCCTTGAGAGAATACAAGATTTCTGATCTAAATTTAGGGTTGTCAAACGGATAATTCGGATACGGATCTGCCTATATCCGTATCTGGATCCGAATCCGAAAATCCATATTCGTATCCGTATCCGAATCCGGATCCGACGGATACTATCCGGATACGGATAATATCCTGATCCGAATCCGATTTTTAATCAGCTTTTTTTATTTTTTATTAAAAATTAAAAAAAAATGAAAAAAATTAGAAAAATATAGTAAAAATTAAAAATTCATTTTTAAAAGTTAAAATAAGAGATAAAGTGATTTAATCATATTTTAATTTTTCAAAAAATTAATTTTTTATTTATCTTTTCAATATAATCGTTATCTTTAAATTGTTGAACTCAAATGATTTTTTTTCTCCATTTCTATAAAATTTTATAAACATAATATATCTATATATATATGTGTATATATATACACATAAATATACTATAAATTTAATAAAATATATTTTTAAATTATTTAAATATTTATATATAAAATATATTTATTCGGATACGGATATTATCGGATACGAATATGCATATATCCGTATCCGTATCCGCAATCGTCGGATTCGAATACGGATAATATCCGTTTTATTTCGGATACAGATAGTATCCGCTTTATTTCGGATACGAATGCGGATTTTTCGGACGAATATCGAATTTTTCGAATTTTTTTGATAGCCCTATCTAAATTGTTACTACTAACAAAGCATCCAGTGTTTACTTTATAGAACAGTAAATATTGGTTATTACACAGCATGTAATAGCATGTACTAAACCCTATTTTTGGATAACTAAATCTTTCTATTTTCGGCTTAGTGTATCTTTGCTAATCTTGCACGCATGTGACTTTGTTTTGCTAGTTAATCTTGGCCTTTGATCTTGTACTCCTCAAGCTGCTTTTCGTAGACTTGTCAATCCAATGGATTGGATTGTTTGTTGATTGATAATCTTAGATATTTAACTAGTCTGCACTTTGTACTTTAAGTTTTACCTCGAGATCTCCAGTTTGGTATATAGAGAACTTGACATCTCGATAAGTATACTGGATTATCGAGATCTCTAATCACTCTACAGTTGTTTTGACTTATCGAAGTCTCTGAGTTCTCTATAAGAGAATTTGGCTTGTCGAGATCTCTCATCTTCATGTCTTCACTTTGGCTTATCGATAACTCCGAGTTCTCTAATGACAAGTTGGCTTATCGATATCTCAGAGTTCTCTAGTGAAGAAATGACTTGTCGATATCTCCAATATTCATGTCTTCAATTTGGCTTGTCGATATCTCTGAGTTCTCTAGTAGCTTTTCCTGACTTCTCAATAAGTCATTCTGGATTTCTCGAATGACTTCTCTATAACACTTAATCTGTGACTTGTAGAGAGCTTGACTTAGAATATTTTTCTCACAACAGATTTATTCAACTCCAAGCTTTTTCATAATTCTTCTGAGGCATGATCTTCTTGATCTTCTTCCAGATAGAATTCTTAGGCTTGATACTGTTTACAGAAAAAGACTCCAGTCTGCCCTTGAACATTTTAACAGACTTAAGTGGTACAATACAAAATGCAAACTTAGATTATAATACAACTTACTTAGGGTTGTCAACTTGACTCAGTCTTGTTATTGTACAGGCATTTCTTGCACAATAAGATCGCAAAACTACATCTTATCTTTTGACACGAACATGAGATGCTTTTAAATGCTTGACCATCCATTCTCATTTTTCTCTAAAATGTTCAAAAATTATTAAATTCACAATCATGCAAATTATAACCAACACAAAGATTGGGTTTTATGCTTCTCCACACATATTGTAAACAAATAAAATCAACCAACACATCCAATTATAAAATGGTTATATGCTTCTACCAAGTACTTATATCACAAATAGAGGATCTAAATTTTTTTTAAAAAATACCTTGTTATAAACATTCTAAAGTAAAAAATTGTGCCCAAAGCTCTCATATCTCTTTAATTTCCTTTTTGGTATAGTTCCTTGAACCAAGACCCTTCAAAATATGAAAGATAAAGTATTAAAAAAATCTCACTTGATCAATATTTGTAAAACAATGTTGAGATTATTTTCTTACCACTTTCCAATTTATGGTGTAATTTTTTTGAGAAAGCATGATTATGTTGTGCATGTACCTCACAACGAAAAAAGCACACTTCGTGCCTCTATCTTGTTTAGGACACTACGCATAAAGCAACATCATTTTTCAAGTTTTGTATTAAAAAATAAAAAAAGGTCAAACATGTAAACAAGTCATACCTGAACCTCAGAATGATACCAGAGAAATTCTTTTCAATTATTCATTAATCCACCTTCTCATACGTATAATTTGAATGCCCTGTGAATTAAGCATACATCATTATTCACATTTATTATGAAATTAGAACAATACATTATACAAAACTAAAATTCATATTTAACTTACGTCGGGGCAGGTGTTGTCAATCGTATTTTCCGTTCTTTTTTCAATGGATCAAACACATATATAGCACTTTTCTTGAGACAAAAGAGGAGCAACATCCAATAGTTGCTACAATGATATAAAAATATGTAATAAATATTTTGGATTACACTAGTAATAGAATTAGTAGAGACTTATTTTGTTCTTACTCTTGGATGTATGGTGCTAGGATAAAAGCTTTATTTTTATTTGCTTCCAAAATATTTGTCATGTAATTAGCTGCTTTCTGTTAATGTTGATAGTCACGATTATGTGTTATGGCTAATCTAGATGGCAACATGAATCCAAATGTATCCTTGCACAAAGTGCTAACGTACCTACAAAAATTATTTATCAAAATAAGCATGTGCGTTGATAAATTTTAAAGTAATTAAGGAAAAAAAACTTGGTCTTACTTTAAAAATATTTACAAAATGGATATGTTTAACCAACTCATTTTCAAAAATTGTTCAACAACTTCAGGCGTGATGTATATTGGATCCTCTCCATTTTCTTCATACTTAAAGACCTCACTTTTTTTAGTGGGAGGCCTCTTATTAAGCAAGAAAGGTAGAGATTGACAATGCTCACTTGAGTTTATGTCATCATCAAGTAATGGTGGGGTTTTCTTTATAGGAGTCACTGAACCTTTACTTTCAACTTTTTTTGGCACCTGAACTTTTTCTTGAGGCTTGTCTCCCTCTTCTTCTTCTCCAATAATATCGGTTCCTATAGTCAAAGACAATTACAAACATGAAAAACTGCAATTAAACGAGAGAAAAAAATTCTTGAATAAACTTTCACCTCACAAGACATATACCTGCCCTAATATCACAAGATCCTTCGGCCATTGAACAAAGCTACCCACTGCATTTCCTATCGTCTCATGTTCATCACATGGCACATGAAGTGAAGTTAGTTGATATTCAGCTACAACATCATTAACTCATACCTTGACATTGTGAGGCACAATCGGGCTATTATGAATCATATTATCCCCCACTATTTAATGGAAAAATAGTCCTCCCTTGCTTCAATAACTCTCCCTTTCTCCAGATGTATCACGCATAGACAAAAAAGTGTTGGAGGTTGAAATGCATAAATTAGCACAAATACCAAATAAAAAAATATCAAACAACCAGAATCCTCTTTGTAAATTAAGAATTAACATTTAACCTTGGAGTTTAGATATTACAAATAAAAAGGTGTATTTATTACCTTGAGATTTGTGAAATGATCTTCTCCCTGTACCGACTCATATACCGACTGACAACTACTTCGAACAATTTCATATTTTGGTGTACCAAAATTATTCACAAACTGATCACCAGAAATTGACACACCCATATGCTTCAATTGATTAAATATACCTTCAAGTTTTGAATTCATCATTTCATTCATCTTCTCCTCAAACTTCTTTTGAACTTTCTTAGTAATTTCTTGTGTAATTGTGGCCAACTCATCCACCAAAACAAGGCCACTATGTTTAGTTTTCCCTGATCCAAATACATCTTTAATTTTGGCTCCTCCACCAACCCCTCTAACACGTCCTCAATGCTCCTTCTGACCAAGTGCACGTGACAAAATGTCATTGTGGCCTTCTGAAGTCCATGACCCATCTGAAACCTGCCTCTGCAACTCTCCCTGTTCATAATATTCATTAGAAAGTGAAGCAACATTAGCCTTCAGTACTATATGTAATTTAACACAAAAATAGTTTAGTAATTTACCATTTTGTCAAACACTTCCTTCGTCTTGTCATTTGTAAAGTAATAATCTCCGCCCTCCTGAGGTTTTGTACGTGCTCTAATCCAATCATAGCTACGTCCGGTAAGCTCACTCGATAAAGCTGATGAATTAGTGGATTCATAACCAGTCAAAGAAGCTATTGGGTCATCAACACACCACTTTGTCCTTCTTGCCGCATATCCACTAGGTCCAAGATAATGTACATGTTCATTATGTTATTGACTTAATTTTGCTTTTTCACTTATTTCCTGTTTAACAGGAAAACAAGAGGTGTGAGTTAACTAGTAAATGTACTCTACATATGTGTAATCTTTGAGGATGCTTGCTGCTAGATATTACCAGTTTAGTTTAATGATTATTTAGTAATCAATCATGCTATAGTCACTACCATTTACTAGAACATAGTTCAATATGTGCATGATTAGTTTTAATTGTCAATTCTGGATGATAAGTAAAGGCAGAAAATAAGACAGGGGAGAACCATAAACTTCCACAAGTAAACAAGACACCTGAGAATTTTGGGGGCATCATTTTACCTTAAACTCCTCTATTTCACGTCTTTTTTTTAAATAATTCCCACATCTCCTCGCTGATGAAATTGTATTTTTCACATGGATCATTCCCTTTGAGCAAGTAATTTTTGATCAACTTACTCTTGAAATCCCCCCACTGCTTCCCTGCTCTTTCTAATACGTTCTTTTTACACGAATCATCCAGTTTCCAATGACTTTGAACATAAAGATAAAATTACATATTTAATCTAATACGCAGACATGCAGTGTGCGTGTGAACAAGTACATACCTTACAAAGAAAAAGAAATCTAGTGACAGTAAATGGTAACTATGCACAAAAATAATTCACTAAGCTTACTCCACAAAACTACTTGCCAGAATTTAAAATGTAATTAAACCTAAGAAATCATTTCTTATGCAAGACATAAGAATTACAGAAAATTTAAAAGAAGATCCCTATAAATTAACAGCTCCTTTCGGAAGCCCCTCGATTAATCTACTGAATCCTCTCAGGTTTATTTATCCTCAAGCTTTACCTGAACAACATATGCCTAGAGCAGTAATCCCACCATCAAAACTTAATTACTATATAAACACCCAGTAACAATAATCAAACATGATATAAAAATAAACAAACAAGATTTCTATTGGTTCTCTTCTAGAGTATGAAACTTGGGAAGGACTGAAGGCAAATATATATAAGGGTTCTTGGGCAAGTGGTAGTATGGAATTTTTATTTTTAATTTTTACAAACTAATATAACATCGGACTTTTATCCAATGTCCATGGCAATGAACATCTAGATAAGCCATATTGATAAATTAACTACTCCCTGGTATATTATGTGTCGTTTTCGGGTAATTAACACCAATTAAAGCTCATTCTATGCCAAAGTTTTTACTGAGAAGAAGTAAAGACGCAAATAGTAAAGCACAGTTCAGGAGAAGCATTACAACATCACACATACTGCAATTTTTTGCAACTATTAATTAAAAACTTGTTTGGTATTAAAGAATCTGGATTTCAAATATCCAGAAAAAATATTTCTGATAACAAATATCCTGACATAATACAATGAATGAAAGTATAAAAGTTTCTTAGCAATACAAACTATCATCCACCAACCATAGAGATCTACACCCATAAATTAATACAAAACAAATTTTAGCAAACTAATACTGTATAAGACACAAACAAAGAGGGCAAATATGAATGGATCATCTTCATGACCAAATCGATCAAAGTCTACCAAAGTGAATCCCGACTCATCCACCTGAACACCTTGACGAATATCGAACCATTTACACCTAAAGAGGGAAACTTTGACATCTTTGTAGTCAAGCTCCCAAATTTCTTCAATCACCCTACCGTATGACTCCTTTATATCTCGTGATTTGATAGAATTTCCTCTTTTAAATTCTGTTGATGAAGCTTCTACAGATACTCCGCTATTCTGCACAGTGCTCTTGTCATCTTGACATTTTATGTAGAAAGTATACCCATTAACATCAAATGCTTGGTAAGATCTCACGGGTATGTCAGGGCCATATGCTAACCATTTCAGCGTATTGGAAACATTGGAATAATTTTCTGAATATTGAGACATCACTCAATTTTTAAACCATTTACCAAACGATCGGTTGTGTTCACTTGTAACCCATTTGCCAGTCTTAGAAGGATGCATTGTCGAATCTCGACTATGTGCTCTTATAAGTAAGGATTAACTTCTTTCACGTGTTGCAATACAAAGAGATGGGCTCTATCAAGCATTTTAGCACTGAGAGAGATCATTTTGTGGCCCAATATCCCCTATCCTTGAAGTCTTCCTTCATGACGAGATCTTGGAATTCCAACTGAATCGGTAGATGCTAAATAGTCTGTGCAAAATTCAATAGTATCTTCAACTGAATATCCTTCAACTATGCTGGCTTCAGGTAGATATCGATTTATCACATATGCTTTTAAGATACAAGAATCTCTCAAAAGGAAACATTTGACACAGATATAAAGGACCAAAAATTTTAATCTCTCCCACAAGATGAATAACTAAATGGATCATAATGTCAAAGATTGAGTGTAGGAAATACATTTCAAATACAAAAAGTGTGACAATAATACCAGCTTGCAACTTATCAAATGTCATGGGATCAATGACCTTATTGTTTATAACATTAAAAAAGTAACACAGTTTCTTGATAACTACTCTCACATGTTTTGGTAATATGTCTCGAATTGCAATCGGTAGTAGATGTTACATTAACACGTGACAATCCTGTGACTTCATACCAACCAGCTTCAAATCTTTCATTGAGACAAAATTTTTAGGGTTTGAGGAATATCTAGATGGAACTTTCACGCCAGATAAACACTCACAAAAGCTAATTTTCTCTTTCCTTGACAAAGTATAACACGATGGAGGTAGATATGCACGTTTACCAGATTGTTGTGGTACTAACTCTATTCGTACACCCATCTCTTGCAGGCCTAATCTGGCTTTCACCCCATCCTTTATCTTACCAGGTATATTCAAAAGTGTTCCGGTAATGCTTTCACAAACATTTTTTCGATATGAATAAAATCAAGATAGTGTCTAACTTGCAAGTGCTCCCACTATGGAAGATCCAAAAATATAGATCTTTTCTTCCAAATGCTATTGGTGGTTGGCTTTTTATATAAATTCCCAAGTACAACATCAATATTTTTAACTCGTTCAAACACCTCCTTCCTGATTAAAGGCAAAAGAGCCACTCGAGTCTCGATAGTCCCATCAAAAGACCTTTTTCTCTTACGATAAGGGTGAGCAAGGGGAAGAAATGTATGATGACCCATGTATACATTTTTTTTGCAATTTTTAGACGAATGTCAATAGTAGCATCTTCATAAATCGGACATGCATTAGATCCTTTAATAATGTATCCTAAAAGGTTTCCATAACCAGGAAAATTACTTATGGTGTAAAAAATCATGGCACGCATGGTAAAATCTGCTTGCTTGTATGCATCATACACCCTCTCACCTTGATCCCACAATAACTTCAGATCTTCAATAAGTGGCTGAAAATATACATCTATGTTATTTCCGGCTTCTTTAGGACCGGGGATTAGCAATGTCAACATGATATACTTGCGTTTCATGCATAACCAAGGAGGCAAGTTATATATTGTTAGAAGAACTGGCCAAGTGCTATGTTGAGAGCTTAGAGTGTGATATGGGTCATACCATCTACACAAAGTCCAATTCGAAGATTTCTAGCTTCTTGACCAAATTCCGAGAACTTTCCATCAATAGTTCTCCACTAGAGAGTCAACAGGGTATCAGAGCATCCCATCTAATTTTCTTCCTTCCATGTGCCACCTCATAAGCTTTGCATCGTTTATATTTGCAAACATGCGTTTAAATTGTTCCACTATGGGAAAATACTGTAAAACCTTCACAAGTGACCTCTTCTTGTGACTAGTAGAAAAATTACTTCCCTATCGCTTGTACCTAGAGGCTCCACACTTTGGACATATGTGCAGATGTTCATGCTCATTTCGAAATAGCACACAATCATTAGGACATGCATGTATCTTTTTTACATTCATACCCATCAGACACAGTATCTTCTTTGCCTCATAGGTGGAAGTGGGAAGCTCGTTATTTGGAGGAAGCATGTCTGATAGAAGTTTTAGCATTTCCGTGAAACTCTTATCACTCCACCCGTTCTTTACTTTGAGCTTACACAACTTCAAGGTTGTTGATAACCTAGTAAACTGATCAGTGCACCCTGGATAGAGAAGTTATTTGGAATCATCAACCAAGTTCTCAAGAACTTTTGGTTGGTGCATTAAAAGATCTTCAACATCGTGGTTCATCTCATCAACCATATCATTTTCCTTATCATCTTCGTTATTGATATGAATACTATCTCTATTACTTCCACAATCATCATTAGGTTTATTTGTATTTTAGAATGTAATCCTTCATCGGTATAATCATTCATGAAACCATGACGAAATAGATGATCACGCACTGTCATAGCACTGGGATACTTTTTAAAATTAAAACAATCACAACATGGACATGTGATCATGTCTTCAATTCCTAATTCCATTTTTTTTCTTTACATTTAGCTTGGCAATTCAATGAACTTGTCAACTCCATCAACATACTCTTGTGATATACGTGGTATTTTATACATCCATGTATGACGATCCATTTTAGATTTCTAAACAATATACAAAAGACAAAGCAATATTTATTAATATCATTTTTGTTAGACTAAATTAAGACTTTATGCTTGAATGTATATTAGAACAGGAACACAACAAGCAAGCTTTTGACATGAAATATGCCAATGACTCAGATTATAAACGGTTATTTAAACTTTTTATATTTTTCATATTAACTTGTGAACACATCAAATTGTCAATACAAATAAATATATAAAAGTTTGTAACTTGGATAACTGGAACATATAACCACGATTATGATGTTGTAGAAAATTGTCAATATAAAGAAATATATAAAAGTTTGTAACTTGGATAACCGGAAGATATAACCACGATTATGATGCTAAGTCCGGCAAGTGCCAAGATTCTAAGAATTTCCCGGTACAAACATGCATAAAATATACCAATAAACTCCTTAGTTATTTACAAAGACACTTGCTTAAATCTTTAATTCAGGTTTTTTCTTATTTACAACTAATATACCAATAATATAAACCAAGACACATACCAATATACTTCCTTGAATCTTAAATTCAGAATTTTTTTCTTATGAGACCTTTATCAAACAGTTTGAAATCAAATTGTATATATAGATACATACAAATTTGTGGTATACACTTCTTGTATATGTAGATACATACAACTCTGTGGTGTAAATTTACCTGAAAGTCGTTCGATTTTGATGAGTAACCGTCTCTGTCGCCGCGAAATAGTGTTCGTCTCTGTAGGCTGGTTGTGTTTTTAAGTCTCTAATGGTATTATTTTTGTTCTAATTTAAATTGTATATGAAAAGTTATAAATTGTTTTCTATTTCAAATATAATATGCATATATGTGTTCTATTTTAAATTGTTTTCTATTTCAAATAAATATTGTTTTATATTTCAAATATAATATGCACATATGTGTTATGTTAGATATATTTGTGATGTCATGTCTAATAATGATTTGTGTTTGGTTTTCAGATCTTGACTAACAGGACAAATCATGACTTAACTGGAAATCAGTACTTATACTGAAGTCAGAACTTAAGATATCAGAACTTAAGTTAGTAGAACTTAAGATATCAGAAGATATTCAACAAAAGATAATATCAGGACTTAAGAAGACTTTCAAATAAGGAAGGCGGATGATTGAAGGGAAAGAAGATCAAGACTAAAACAAGAAAAGATATGCATGGAGAAGAATTTTATGAAGAATAGAAGACTTGGAGGAAAAGACAACTAATTGATATATTTTAGGATATAGAATTATATTCGATATTAATTAGAGATTATCTTGTAACTGTGTGGTATATAAACACCGCATAGGGTTTACACTAGAAGTGTTATCATTATCGAGAATATTATTCATTGTAACCCTAGCAGCTCTTAGTGATATTGTTCATCACTGAGAGAGAACAGTTTCATAGCAATAATGTTTTATTAATAAGATTATTCTTTGTTACATACTTGTGTTCTTAATTCGATTTGATTATATTATACACTGTATTCAACCCCCTTCTACAGTGTGTGTGACCTAACAAGTGGTATCAGAGCCTATCTGTTAACACATATACAGTAAAGATCTAAAACAATCATGTATGAAGAAGAACAAACTCCAACCAAGCCCACTAAAACTGAAGAAACTCCAAAGACTCAAATCCACAGTCGATATGAGATAATTAGGGTTTCCATGTTGAGACCTTCTGAGTATCCCATATGGAAAGTAAAGATGGCTATGTTTCTGGAAGCTACAGATCCAGAATACCTTGACAGAATTTATGAAGGACCACATAAGCCAACCAAACTCTCTGTTGTAGTTGCAGATCAGCCAGCAAAGACCATACCAAAGGAGAAAAGTGAGTATACAGCAGAAGATATCTCATCTATTGCCAAGGATGCAAAGGTAAGGCATTTGCTGCATAGTGCCATTGATAATGTCATGTCAAACATGGTAATTAATTGCAAGACTGTAAAGGAGATATGGGATGCTTTGGAAACAAGGTGTCAGGGAACTGATGCAATCAAGAAGAACAGGAAGACTATACTCACCCAAGAGTATGAGCACTTTGACTCAAAAGCTGATGAGTCATTACCTGGGTTATATGACAGGTTTGTCAAACTCTTGAATGATCTGTCACTGGTGGACAAGGAATATGATCTTGAAGATTCAAATCTAAAATTCCTGTTAGCTCTTCCTGAAAGTTGGGATTTGAAGTCTACTACCATAAGAGACAACTATGCTCTTGATGAAACTACTCTTAATGAAATTTATAGTATGCTCAAGACTCATGAACTTGAGATGGATCAAAGAAGCAAGAAGCATGGGAGAAAGTCAAGGACAGTTGCTCTTAAGGCTGAGGAGGAATTCCCCAAAGTGGTTGTCTCAAAGAAAGGCAAAGAAAAGGCTCTCATCATAAAGTCTAATTCAGATTCATCAAGTTCTGATAATGATGAGGATTCAGAAACTGAAAGTCTATCTGAGATGGATGCTGATGAAGAGATGATGAAATTATGTGCTCTTATGGTGAAGGGTATCACAAAGATAGCCTACATGAAATTCAGAAAGGGAAAGAAGGTTTCCAGGAAAAGTGGAAGTTCTGATAAGAAGAGTTTCAGAAAATCTGAAGGCAAAGAAGGAAAGTCTGACAGAGGAGACTACTCAAATGTTAAATTCTACAATTGTGGTGAAAGAGGCCACATATCTCCTGACTGCAAGAAAAGAAAGAGTGACAAAGGCAAGGCCCTTGTCACAAAGAAGAAAAGCTGGATAGACACTTCAGATTCTGAAGATGAGGTGGACTATGCCTTGATGGCAAATGCTGATAGCAGTTCTGATGCTGCTGAGTTAAAGGTACCTCAAATAACTTATGCTTTTCATACTGATGATATTACTGAGTTGAGATCTTATCTTAAAACCATATTCATTAGCTATAGAGATCAGACTTTAACATGTGATAGGTTAACTTCTGAAAATCTGGCTTTTAAGAAAATGAATGACTATTTAGAAAAAGAGTTAGTTATGTTCCATCAAACTCAGAAAGAAAGGGATGATGCTTTTTATGTTAGAGATGAAGTGTTAAAATTGAATCAATCTCTAAAAAATGAGTTAGAAAAGGAAAGAGAAATTATCAGGACTTGGACTAACTCTGGCAGAACAACTCAGAATTTGCTAAGTAGTGGAAACTGGAAAGAGGGCTTAGGTTATGGAGATGATAAAAGTGAAATAGGAACTGAACAAATTAAGCCAATTATTGTTAAACAGACTACTAGGCCAAAGGTAAATTCTGTTAAGTTTGTAGCTAAAACTGTAAAGTCTGATTCTGAAAAGATGAAAGATATTAAGACAGAAGTTAAGGCAAAGTCAACTTCTGACAAATTAAAACAGGATAAACCAGCTGAAGTTAACATAGGCTTAATGACAAAGAAGCAACTTAAGTATAAGCTGAAAGAGATTAAGAATGTAAACAAGGTAAAACCACCTAGGAAAAAATGGAAAGGAAGGTGTGAATAAAAGCAATAATTATAAGTCTGTTCATAATGCTCCTAGAAAGAAATGCTATAACTGTGGAAACTCTAACCATCTTGCTTCTTTTTGCAGGAAGAATACGGATATAAACTCTTTACCTCCTAAATCAGGAGTTAAGAGTCAGACTGTTAGGTTTAAACCATAAAATCCTTGTTTTCATTGTGGTAGTTTATGGCATTCCATTTATACTTGTAAGGAATATCATAGTTTGTACTATGATTATTATCAAATAAAACCTTCTTTAAAGAAAGTTAGCATTATTCCTTCTAGTGTAAGTTCTGATGCAAAGTCTGATACTGTAAAATCTGATAAGAAAAATGTTAGCATAAACTCTGAAGTTAAATCCGCTACAAATGCTAACAAACTTAATAAGGCCAAAGGATCCAAGCAAGTCTGGGTCCTTAAAACTAATCATTAGTGGTTTTTGTGATTGCAGGGCAACATGAAAAACATCCTAGTTATGGACAGTGGATGTTCAGGACATATGACTGGAAATAAAGCCTTGCTATCAGACTTTGTGGAGAAAGCTAGCCCAGGAGTTTCTTATGGAGATGGAAACATGGGAAAAACTCTGGGATATGGAAATATCAATCTTGGGAATGTCATCATTGAAAAAGTAGCTCTAGTCTCAGGAATTAAATACAATCTGCTAAGTGTTAGTCAAATCTGTGACAGGGGTTATCATGTGGATTTCTTTGAAGAACACTGTGAAGTTGTAAGCAAATCTACAGGCAAAGTTGTTCTGAAGGGATACAGGCATGGTAACATTTATAAATCCAAGCTTTCAACAAGTTCTGATGGTTCTGCAATCTGTCTGTTAAGCAGAACATCAATTGAAGAAAACTGAGATTGTCACAAGAAACTTTCTCATTTAAATTTTAACAATATAAATGAACTAGTCAAGAAAGATCTTGTGAGAGGACTGCCAAAATCAGTATTTGCTCCTGATGGCCTTTGTGATTCATGTCAGAAGGCTAAACAAAGAAAATCTTCATTCAAGAGCAAGACTGAATCATTAATTCTTGAGCCTTATCACCTACTCCATATTGATCTATTTGGTCCAGTGAATGTCATATCTATTGCAAAGAAGAAATATGCTATGGTCATAGTAGATGAGTTCACACCAGATACACATGGGTGTATTTCTTGCACACAAAAAGTGAAACTGCATCTATTTTGATTGATCATGTCAAACAACTGGATAAATTGGTCAAAGACTCTGTGAAAATGATAAGAAGTGATAATGACACTGAGTTCAAGAATTTGATCATGGAAGAGTTCTGCAAAGACCATGGAATAAAGCAGGAATTCTCTGCTCCTGGAACTCCACAGCAAAATGGAGTTGTTGAAAGAAAGAATAGAACTCTTATTGAAGCTGCACGGACTATGCTTGATGAAGCAAAGTTACCAACCTATTTTTGGGCTGAAGCTGTGCAGACTGCTTATTTTACTCAGAATGCAACACTTATCAACAAGCATGGAAAGACACCATATGAGATGGTGAAGAAAAAGAAGCCAAATCTGAAGTACTTTCATGTATTTGGATGCAAGTGTTTTGTTCTTAAGACTCATCCTGAACAGCTATCCAAATTTGATCTAAAAGCTGATGAAGGAATTTTTGTTGGATATATACTTTCCACAAAAGCCTCCAGAGTCTACAATTTAAGAAGAAGGGTTGTCATGAAATCTATCAATGTCTCTTTTGATGATAAGAAGATTACTGGACTTGAAGATTTCAATGATCATGACCAGCTGAGATTTGAGAATGAAGTTTTAAATTCTGATTTTGTAAATTCTGATAGTCTAAATCCCGATACTGCAAACTCTGATGGGTTAAACTCTGATGTTATTGAAACTGTGGTGACTACGCCAAAGAAAAATGCACCTGTGTAGGGGGGAGCATATTGAAGATCCAACCACATCTCAAGAAGCATCAGAACCTAGAACAGGCTCTTCAAGTTCTGATTCATCAAGTTCTGATAATTCTGGAAACTCAAATTCTGAAGGATCCAACTCAGAGAGTATAATTTCAGGGGGGTATTAGAAAATGTTGATGGAGACAACATGGATCATGGGGGAGCATCCAGTTCTAGAGATCACCTTCCATCTGCAAGAAAGTGGACTAAAGCACATACACCTGACTTGATTATTGGAGATCCTGAAGCAGGTGTTAGAACTAGAACAGCTACATCAAATGAATGTCTCTATCATTCTTTTCTTTCTCAGACTGAACCAAAGAAAGTGGAAGAAGCTCTTCAAGATGCTGATTGGGTGCAAGCAATGCAGGAAGAGTTAAATGAATTTGAAAGAAATAAAGTCTGGACCCTAGTGCCAAGACCAAATAATAGATCTGTTGTTGGTACAAAGTGGGTGTACAGAAATAAAACTGATAGTGATGGCATAATTACAAGAAATAAAGCAAGGCTGGTTGCAAAAGGATATTCTCAACAGGAGGGGAATTGATTATGATGGAACATTTGCACCAGTTGCTAGATTGGAAGCCATAAGGATATTTTTGGCTTATGCTGCTCACTAAAAGTTTAAAGTCTTTCAAATGGATGTAAAAAGTGTTTTTCTTAATGGAGAATTGGAAGAAGTAGTATATGTTGAACAACCTCCAGGTTTTGTAAATTCAAAATTTCTTAATCATGTCTACAGACTTGATAAAGCACTTTATGGCCTTAAGCAAGCTCCAAGAACATGGTATGAGATATTAGCTCAGTTTCTTCTGGAAAGTTGATTTAATAGAGGGACTATTGATAAAACTTTATTCTATCTCAACCATGGAAATGACTTACTTTTGGTGCAGATATATGTTGATGATATCATTTTTGGTTCTAAAAATGACAGACTTTGTAAAAGGTTTGCCAAGCTAATGCAGTCAAGATATCAAATGAGTATGATGGGAGAACTTAGCTATTTTCTGGGACTTCAAGTCAAGCAGAATGAAGAATGAACTTTTATTTGTCAATTTAAGTACACTAGAAATTTGTTGAAGAAATTTGGAATGCAAGACTGTTCAAGTGTATCCACTCCTATGGCCACTGCAACAAAATTGGATAAGGATACTGGTACATCAGTAGATATTACTGATTACAGAGGTATGATTGGCTCACTACTCTATCTAACTGCAAGTAGACCTGATATCATGTATGCTACCTGTATTTGTGCAAGATTTCAAGCAGATCCAAGAGAACCTCACTTAACAGCTATGAAAAGAATTTTCAAGTACCATAAGGGTACAGCTGATCTAGGATTGTGGTATCCTAGGGAATCAGACTTTAAGCTAATAGGTTACTCAGATGTAGATTTTGCAGGGTGCAAAATTGACAGAAAAAGCACAAGTGGAAGCTGCTAATTTCTTGGAGGCAGATTAGTTTCTTGGTTTGGCAAGAAACAAAAGTCAATTTCCACATCAATTGCAGAGGCATAGTACATTGTTGCAGGAAGCTGTTGTGTACAAATTCTTTGGATGAAAAATCAGTTACTGGATTATGAGTTAACATATTCTAAAATACCCATTTACTGTGATAATCAAAGTGCTATTGCTATGACAGGTAATCCAGTTCAACACTCAATGACAAAGCACATCAGCATTAGGTACCACTTTATAAGAGAACATGTGATGGAAGGTACAGTGGAATTGCATTTTGTTCCAACAGATCAACAACTAGCAGATATCTTCACAAAACCACTGTGTGAAGCTACTTTTATAAGATTGGTAAATGAACTTGGAATGGTTTCAGGTTCTTTCTCTAAATCTGTTTAGTTTATGTTCTGATACATCAGACCTTATGATCAGTATTTACAGATATTACTATCTTTATGTACTCTGTGCTTAAATTGAAATTTATCTAAGTGTTGATTGTTGTCTGATGTGAATTTCTAAACTCTGATAGTGATATGAATGTTTCTATGACTATTCAATCCAATGAGGATAACTGTGCTAGATGCTGACCTAGTAGTCTCTAATATACTAAAGATCCCATGTTTAAAGTAATTGTTTATGTGGAAATCTTTTAACACAAGCAAATTCTGATATTGAGCTTGGTTAGGTTTACTTTGTGTATCTTATTACTAAGTCAAAAACTAGAATAGTGCTTCTTATCTGTTAAGTTCTGATGTTGGTAAATCTTATGGATGTACTAAGTGCTGATAAGCCTCACTTATCAAAAGAAAAAGTAAAGAAAAGAAATAAATATCAGGTACTCCTTTGAGATCTAGAGAAAAATATATGTGGAAGGGAAGAACCAAGTGCATTGATGGTATTAAGTAATATGCATTAGAAAAGCAAAATAAAATTTTCTTGGTGACTTTTCACATTCTCTGATTACTGGAGAAATACTCTGATAATAGTATAAATTTTGATAAGCAGTTGTGACTCACTTACACTGAGGAGCTCATGTGAAAAAGAATATCGAAAGATGCATAAAATGAGCACAAGACAGTTGAGGTGGACTCGTGCATGAACTCATTCTACAGTAGACTTCAGACTAATGACAGATTTTGAGCAAAGTTCTTAGTTATGCCTTATTTCTAAGATGTACTAAAGTGAATCAGACTTTACTCTTTGTCTGATATTTAGCTTAAAGCACACACTTACACTCCATATGATTGATGAAAATTACTGTGGTGATCAATGTTGTTTTAGATGAACAGTTTAAGTGTCAGTTGCATAAATTCTGAGGACAAGTTCTAATGGAAGTTCTGATGAGGAAACCATATCAGTTTTTGTGTAAAGAATTACAGAAATAAACATTCACTTCTTGAGTACAGAAGCCATATTCTGATGACCTTTATATTCTGATAACAATCAAGTTCTGATGCTTATGTGGTAGTAATTATTTACTTGATTTATTTTTTGTCAATACTTGAACGGTTCTATTTTATCAGAATATTGGTTTAAGTAAGATAAAGACAGTCATAATCATTTGTTTAGTGGGAATAGTTTTTTTTTTTATTGAAAAACTGCATGTGCATAGTAATCATTACTTATTTCCTGTGCCCATTAACTATTGTCTTAAATCTTGAATGGCTGACAGGTGTAAAGACTGTTCCAATTTGTCTTAACTGCTGTCAAGTGGTGTGTATAAGTAAAAGAGAGAAAAGATTTTAAATCTTTTATCTACTTTTGTATTCTATACTCTCTCTCTTTTCTCTTATTCTCTCTATATTCTCTGACGGTTTTTACACAGGCATTTTACCAAACACCTTTCAGGCATTATTATTTCTCACTTCTTTTTCAATGGCACCCAAGGATCTAATCTTTAATGGAGCAAAGTTCGTCCCCAAAAACTACACTGCCAGTCTAACCAAGAGTGACGCTCCGTCGGAACTTCATTTTGTTTATGACTTCTTGGCTCACAGTGAAATAGGGTTCGCTTTGACGCAGCCATCCACTTTATCTGGAACTCAAGTTCTGACGTTCTGGCGAACGGGACTTTATGATGATGGTGGTAAGGATGGGACTCCAAACATCGTTTTTACAGCAAAGGAGGTGGAGTACGTTGTTACTCCGGCAACAGTCAGGAAAGCTCTACATCTACCTGAGAACTACCAGTTCAGTTCTGCTGTTGAGGAGCCATTGCTACAGCAAATGATGGCTAATTTAGGGTATGAGGAGAGTTTGGCAAAGTTGGGTTAACTTAAACGCCCACATATTCGAAGATAATGGAGCTTTTTCTTCGATTGCATCACCAAGGTGTTCGCAAACAAATGCTCAAATTTTGACGCCATTCTGATTCTGACTCAACAAATTGGGTATGCTCTCCTAAACCAGTATCACTTTGATTATGCCAAAGTTGTGTTATGTTTTATTGGAGATAGAATGGAAGTGGACAGGAATGTAGTTTACTTTGCTAGGTTCTGTCAGTTAATTTATAGTTACTGTACATCAGATGAACCACAACTAGCAAGTGAACACATAGAACCTTTTAGGTTAGCAAAAAGGGCTTTTACTGACCTTTTAACTGCTGATAACAAAAAGAAAGTTCTGAGGCCCCTTAGAATTCCTTTAGCAGTAAAGAAAGCCCTTGTAAATGTTGATGCTGATACTTACTCTGTATTATATCCTGATGTTCCACAACAACCACAACCACAACAACCATCAGAACCTACTACTGCCGCTCAACAAACACACATATCAGAACATGCTAACCACCCATCAGCACATAATCAGGTGAAGCCTTCTTCTTCTAGAGCAAAGAGGACTAAGACAGTACCTCAGGGACAGCAGAAAAGAAGGAAGATGATTTTAAGAGATGAGTCTGATGATGAGGTACAGGTTCAACCATGAGAACCTGTTGCTGAAATAGATGAGAAGGTCTCTTCTCAGACTGCTCAAGAAATTGGGAGTTCTATGCCCCTAAAAAGGCTTAGAAAGCTAAACTCTGATGATCAAGCTCCCAGAGTAACTCCACCAGCTAAGAGACTTAAAAAGCAAAGAGCAAGGAGGGCTGTAGAAGAATCAATCTCTGAAGAAGGAATGGAAACAGCAGCTATGGAAGGGGGTCAGGAATCTCTGATCCCACAAGAACCTACTGTAGTTGAATCTCTTCCAAGTGCTGATCCAGAACTTCATGAAGCTCACAAATATCCAATCCAAGAGCCAGAGACTACTCCAATGCCTACACCTTCTGTGTCTCCAATAAACTCTCCAGTACATGCTGACAATCCAAGCACAATTGCTGAAATTGATATCAACAACTTGGATGTGCCTATGGTCTTGTATCTGGAAGCTCCATCTACTTCACATCTTTCTCAACACACTCCACCAACAACTCCATTGCTAGATGCTGATGTCCATGCAGATGAATCTTCTATTGCTTCACATAAAATCATTCTATCACAAGATGCTGATACTGAAGATTCTGCAAATTCTGTTGAAGAAAATACTGGTGAAGCTGCTACAAATATAAATGCTGATACAACTAGTCCTTCTGGACATGCATCTCCACAAACAGTTGGTAAAGCTGATTTGATTAAGAAGTTTGTGAGAAAGGATGCACCAGTTCCTTAGAGTGAAACTCGCAGAGGAAGAGAGTGGATCAAGGAGTGGAACAAAGTTGATTTTGTTCCTACTACAGATGTTCTTGCTGAGCACCTGGCTAAAGCTGATGAGATAGTGATGAATGATGACTTCAAAGCACAGCTCAGAGTTACTGCATTGAGTACCAGGAACCTTCAAGGTCAACACTCAATAACTCAAGCCAAGGTGGACCAAATTCAAGATACAGTGACTAAACAAACCATGAATGTCACATTGGACAATAAAAGGTTTTTTAAGCCAGCCTTTGACTGTATTGAGTATATAGAAAAGACTCAAGAAAAGCAGCAAGCTCAACTATCTAATATTTTAAAGAATCAAGCTGCTCAATAAAACCAACTCAATGAAATCCAAAACTCTGTGGAATTACTTGTCTCCCTGCTTCTACCAGATGATGCCAAAAAGGGGGAGAAAGTAATTAAGTCCAAATGCACAACTGATCAATCACTGAAGGGTAAGGATGATGATAATGAAGACCAGGGAAACTCTGAAAGGAGTAGAGGTCTAAGTCAAGGCAGGGGTTCTTTATCAAGGGAAGCCAGAACTATAAGTCAAAGAACAAGTTCTGATACTAAAAGGATAAGTTCTGATGAACAAACTCTGGAACTTGATGAAGAGATCTCCAAAAGGCTGTTCCTAAAGGATAATCCAGGCATGGATTTTGAAAGCCTGAAGGAAGAAGAGATTAAACTGAAAGCTGAAAAATGATAAAATTTAAGTCAAAGTCTAAAGCTCAAGTCATAGCAAAGAAACCACCTAAGCCTAAATGCTGATGAAGATACAAGTCTGATTTAGAAGAAGAAAAGGAATATTCAAGCAACCTCTGATAGAGCTCAAGTTGTCTTGACATCAGAAGAAAAGGAAATCTCTGACATTGCTCATGTTAAACCTTCAACAGTTCTACTACCTGGGTTTACTAAAACTCAACAATCTGCTCAACCTATGAAGACTTCAACAAATGTTTTTCAGGGAAGATTGATCCAAGGGAAGGAAGCTAGAGATAAAAAAGGACCGGGTAATGCTGATGAGAAAAGAATAAACAACTCTACCTCAGATCCTACATCCCTTACTGAACCAGGAGTAGGGACAACTCCAGAAAGACTAAATCAATTAGAGTCTATACAGATGGTCTACAACTCCAAGCTGAAAGAAGACATAATGCTTTATTTTATGACAGATGAGAGAGTATTCCAGATAAGAAAGGATGCAATTCGGTTGAAGTATTATGAAGAACTGCAACATGTTTTATTTCTACTTCAAGTGAAAAACAGGTCAAAAGATGGTGCTGCTAGATACTTAATATCTGATATTCAGAGGCAGAAAAAACTTTACTCTGTAAAGTCTGCCAGGCCATACTATCTAAAGTACAGAGCTCACAATGGTGATTTAGTTGAGATGAAGCCCAATACCGCCAAGATCACTACTTTTCTGGGTATTAAGGGTGTTGAATTTAATCTGGAGTCTGACAAAGCTTATCTGATCAGACTGGATCAGGAAATAAGGAAAGCAAAGATTAATGATCTCAGGGCTGCTATCTTTCAGACATGAGAAGATACAACTGAACTTAAAGATGCTAAAAGGAGGATGATAAATGAACTTGAATATGCTGAGAGAACTCTTCTGAAGAACTATCTCAGAACAACTCCTGACATCCAAGAGATCACACACTGAAGGTCGAGGACTACAACTGTTAAATTTTGAAGAATATACAGGCTAAACCTGATATCAGACTTTAAGGATGGTAAAAGCTACAAGGACTGTGAGTTGTAGTTATCTAGTCAAATTCTCATATGCATTTTTACTTAATATTTTTGACATCATCAAATATCTATTGAACTTGTATATTATGCTAATTTACAAGTTGGGGGAGATTGTTAGATATATTTGTGATGTCATGTCTAATAATGATTTGTGTTTAGTTTTCAGATCTTGACTAACAGGACAAATCAGGATTTAACTGGAAATCAGTACTTATACTGAAGTCAGAACTTAAGATATCAGAACTTAAGTTAGCAGAACTTAAGATATCAGAAGATATTCATCAGAAGATAATATCAGGACTTAAGAAGACTTTCAGATAAGGAAGACGGCTGATTGAAGGGAAAGAAGATCAAGACTAAAACAAGAAGAGATATGCATGGAGAAGAATTCTATGAAGAATAGAAGACTTGAAGGAAAAGATAACTAATTGATACTCCCTCCGTCCCTCCCAAATGTTTACATTTGGGTGGGGCGCGGAGTTTAAGAAAAATGATAAAGTAGTGGAGAAAAGTTGAAAAAATGAGTAAAGTAGTGGGACCGATTAATATTATATGTATAAAGTGATTATAGTGGAGGAAAATAGTGGATGTAGTTAATTTAAAAACTATAAAAACTTTACTATTTTTGGAAAGTTTTGAAATGTAAACAATTGGATGGGACATCCCAAAAAGGAAAGTGTAAACAAATGGGAGGGACAGAGGGAGTATATTTTAGGATACATAATTATATTCGATATCAATTAGAGATTATCTTGTAACTATATGGTATATAAACACAACATAGGGTTTATACTAGAAGTGTTATCATTATCGAAAATATTATTCATTGTAACCCTAGCAACTCTTAGTGATATTGTTCATCACTGAGAGAGAACAGTTCCATAGCAATACTGTTTTATTAATAAGATTATTCTTTGTTACATACTTGTGTTCTTAATTCGATTTGATTGTATTATACACTGTATTCAACCCCCTTCTACAGTGTGTGTGACCTAACATGTTATATTTTAAATTCTTTACTACTTCAAATATAATATGCACATATGTGTTTTATTTTAAATATAATAAATATGACCAATCCGACTACCAACCAAATTTTTATTGTTTCGTCTTTAATATAATAGTATAGATAGATACGCCAATCCTTTTATAAATATTATTTATTAGTTTCTTTGTAATAATTAGTTAGTTATTTTTAATTTTTGTTTTTCAAATTTTTTTTAAAATACTCCCTTGGAGCTTAATTATCACACAATACTTGTATATATATATTCTCTACAATTATATGATTATCTAAAAAATGGAAAACTAAGGCTCATAATAAGAATTTTTTTAAAAATGTTGTAATTATTTTTATTTATTTTTTTTATTCGATATATATATTTTTTTGTATATTATACTCGCTTAGTAGTAATTTTGTATTTATTTTATAAATTAATATATAATATAATCAATGTAGGTAAAGATGAAAATTTTGATTCATGTTAAAAAAATTAATATGGAAGATTTTTTCAAAAGAGACATGTATTATGGACCCGAGGCACTATTCATATAAAATTAAAAGTCACTATCCATTGATTGTTAACACCTGTGAGTTTATTTATATAAAATTAATATTTCAATTAATTTTCAAAAATTGAAAAATAACATTTCAAATCTACTAATTATTAACATTTAAATTAATTAGTTAATTTATTGTTAGAATTGTTCGGTGAAATATCAATTCTTTTGTAATTATAAAATTATTTTATTTAATTTCTTTTATATTTTTAAAGAATTTAGAGTTTAGCATATCATAGATATTTAATTTCCTATTATTTTTAAATGACTTTAATAATTTCCCATCCAAAATTTTATTAATTTTGTTTCATATTTATAATTATACTTAAAAATATCACGACCTATAGTGTCGGCATTTCAATACCGACACTAAAACAAACCCTAAAGTGTCGGCATTCAGAAGACGGCATTCAGAAGACGACGCTTTAAACCAAATCTAAAGCGTTGGCATTTACAAGCCGACGCTTTAAACCAAATCCTGAGGAAATTACAAGCCCCCACATTTTCAATCACATTTATGCTGAGAGGAACCACCCACATTGAACTATCATCGCTCATTACCCCCACAAGATCCAAATCCGAACTTTTGACTCTCTGATACCATTTGGCATGCCTGATACCATTTGACATGCCTGTTAAGTAAACCTTAATTCCATATTAGTATAATATTGTGAAGCGAACAATATCATGTTAATGTGAAGTTATGGCTAGCTGGCGGCCAAATGTATAATTATTTCAATTAATTGCACTGGGTTAATAGCAACAGAAAATAAGAAAATTATTTCCAATCTTATTTACTTATCTGCATAATACAATTTTGCTTTGCATCCTATAGCGCTGCTACTGAAACTGGTAAAAAACTTCTTGACAAGTTCAACCAAGAACCAAACCAATTATTAGATATTGAGTGTATGTAAACTAGAATACAGAGGACGTGTGAATGTTTTTTTTTATGTTTTCCTTGAATGTGAACCGGATAAATATGATAAAAATTTGACATTTGTATGTGTGTCTAAGTTTCCTGAATTTAGTATGAACATACACAAAAAAAATATTTAAAACTTAATAATTATATTAAGTTTAAATGTTGGTACTGGGTTCGTAATTTTTTTTAACTAATCAAATATTTATTAATTAGTTACATTTCAAATTTAAAAACTATATTATTATATGTTATGAACTAATTTTCTTAAATAGTTACTAATCATTCATTCTATTAAACTCAGCTATTAAACTCCGTTTTAATAAATCAAATAGCAGTAAAAGAAACCAAGCATTAAAAGAAATTAAAACATACAACAGAAGAAGGGAAACATCAACATCCACTATCGAACTAAATAATCTAACCACAATCATATTAGTATTAAAGCTTACAAATCAATCAAGTTATATTTAATTTATTATTTTTTTGATAACCTAATTTAATTTACAATTTAATCAATTATATATGGTATCAAAAATATATACTCATCAACTATCCTTTTAATTTAAAATCAAGCAAAATTATATTATTATCTATTATGTATTATTTCCATAAAAATTTAGTTAATCGGCAATTTCTAAACTAACTCTTACACAATCATTTTTTTCAAAATAGTCATATGTACCCAATAAATTTTCACATATAATTTTAATAATTTTGCATTCTAAGTTACAAAATGAAATAAAAATATGATCCCCTATAATTATATTAATAATATTATATTTAATTTTATACTAATATCTTTTATATAATAATAATCGGCAAAAGAATCTCTTTCATTCTAATACTATAATAATACATTTATGAATTAAAATCTAAATTATTTTTGAAACAACTAAAATTTGAATATTAATTTTCAAATAATAACAAGTACTCCAACTTTTATAATATGTACAAAGTATAAAGAGACAAAAATCTCTAATATTTTATTATTTGAGAGTGCCATTAAATGAGCATCTTTTGAAGACATATGCAATTTTGTTTAAAACCATTTTTCAATTATCATAAGTGTATCTATTTTGCTTAATTCACATATTTTTTATCGTGACTTTATATATATATAAGGGAATGATCAAATACAAATTAAAATTAAAATGAAAACTAGGAACCAATCTAAGCCATTAGATCTACCTAATCTAATGGTCCCCCTAAATCACCCCATCCAATTACTTTGCATCCTCCCCCACCCAATTCCAGCTTTTCCCCTCTGTTTTTAATATGATTTTTCCTGTCAAACTGTAAGTTTTTTTCAAAATTCGATTTCACTATATTTTTCTACATCTCTCAACGATCGATTTGCATATCATATGTTTTATATTTCGAATTAGTTTTTTTTAAAAAAATTATTTGGTTTCTAGTTTCTATTCTAAATTGGTTTCTATTGGAGTAGCCCCTATATATATATATTTATTTATTTATTGTGCAAGACATGTCTTAAAATAAAAAGACTAAGTCACTTTGGCCGTCCTAAGATTTAATTGACTTGTAATTTTATGTAATTTGTAATGATATTTCTTGAGTCTGTAAAAATATTTGTATAGATTAGACTAGAGTATTTTTCAGTAAATAACCAACAAGTTAGGAATACATTTCTAACATAAGATCAAGCCTCATCATGCCTCACAATGAAGACAAACTGGTTGGTGAAGAATACAGTTGTAGGTTGAAAAAAGTTTTAAGTCAAATGTCAAGAAGTCACAGATCAATGAATGTTAAGAAGTATGTCGAGAAGTCAATTTGGCTTGTAGAGAAGTCTCTTTACTTGTAGAGAAGTCAATTTGACTTATATAGAAGTGAAGATATTAACAAATCAATCTGGTATGTAGAGAAGTAGAGATATCGACAAATCAAAATACATGTAGAGAAGTGAAAATATCGACAAGTCAACATAAATGTAGAGAAGTAAAAATATCGATAAGTCAAAGCACATGTAGAGAAGTGGAGATATCGACAAATCATTTACACATGTAGAGAAGTGGAGATATCGACAAGTCATTCTACATCTCGATACAGACATCTCTATACAATATGAAGATCTCGATAACAGTTTCAAATTATAGAATGCATCAACCCTCAAGATTCAAGATTATCTATCAACAAACCATTTTATCATCAAAATGGAAAGTCTACAAATGCAACTTAAGGAGTGCAAGATCAAGGGTTAAGATGAACTCGACAAAGGAGAGCCACAGACCTAGAAAATTATGTGCAGATTTGTAGCACTCAAAATAAAAATAGACAAATGAACTTTAGAAAATGTGTTAGTCTATTTTAGTGCAATCTCTGTAAACTGTACATGTTAATCAATAAAATATGTCACGTTCCTTAGTTCAGAAGTAATAAAATGGATTTATGATTTCTTGTATTCTCTCAAGAAGTAGTTGAGTTCTTAAACATTTAAGAACACTTATTTGTAGCACAATATATTTGATTTTTAATATAAAGATCAACTAAATTTTGATAATTATTTATGTGTCTTTTACAGTAAATTAATTATCAGCGCAAATATTACATGATCTATCAAGTCCTAAAGTAAACCAAACACATAACTTGATTTTAAGTAAGAAAATCAAGAATCACATATTCACCCCCTCTGTATACATTTCATACCCAACAACTTCCTTTCAAAAAAAATATTATTAATTTGCTTTCTTAAGAATGTGTGTATATATGATAGTTTTATGAGAGTCTTTACTAATTGAAATATAAAATTTAATACCAACCACTCATACGATATAATTCTATTAATCTTATGTAATCTTTCGCATTCCATTAATATTATCTAAATTTTTATTAACCAACACCATTCATTTTTCTACTTCAACCGTAATTTCCGGTGACCACCATCATTTCTAAAAAATAAATATTTTTAAAAAAGAATCACATTTAAATCAAGTTTAAAGAAAAATAATTATAATCAAACAAAGATTTCCACAATCACACTTTCACAACCTCTGGTCGTCTATAAATTACCAAAAACGTACTGAAATCATCAAAATACAATAATCCGTCTCCTCCATCATCATTACGAATAGCTCATTATCTATGCCAACAGTATATATAATCAAATAAATCCTAAATTACCATAAAAATCACAAAGATAGACGGGAATTGGAAAATCTTGTGTTTGCAAATTAAAATAAAGACAAAAAAGACGACAAGAAATAAATAAATAATATATAAAAAAAGCATGCATGGTTGAATAGTCAATATAATCGAAATAACATATGCATATCTGAAAAATATAATATAATATATTTATCTGATAAATATAATATATACAATTTTATAATATAATAACATCTTTTATAGTTTGCGTAAGTAAATTTAAGTACTAATGCACCTAATGGAAATGGAAATTTTGTATTTAAATTTAAAATTCTATTATAATTTATTACACGACTGTTAATAAGTATGGGCGATGGTTCGGTGCATAGTACATGTAAAATGTTAGTTCTTAAATATAAACTTATAAAATATTGAAATTTTCAATATTATATGTAATTTCTTCTACTTCTATGTATTAAAAGAAAACTAGGTACAAATTGAGCCAATAAAATGGTTATGTAGTTACAATTTTATCCTTATATATTGAAAATTTACAAAAATGTCACTCCTATATAATTCGTGCTAAAATGAGATAAATTTATGTCAACATGAAAAATCAAACCCTTAACATCCTGTTATAAAGTTGATATTATAACCATTATGTTACATGGCTATTTTAGTTCGTTTTAAAACTCTTATTAGATAAAGCACATTTCACTTCTTATCCTACTTTCTTATATTATTTTATATTTTGACTTTTGAGCAAGTAAAATGTTATCTTTATTTTTATATAATTCCCTTTTTTAGTTTTCATAATCATCTTTTATAAATTTAAGTGCCCTTAAATTTTTTTGATTAAATAAATATAAAATATATTTTTTAATCTCTTAATAGTATTTTAATGAACTTTAAATACACAATAAGGAAGAAAAAGGTTATATAAATATACAAGATAGTGGGTGTAAAGTTGGTTGAGACCGAAGAAATTTCATACTCAAGTTTAAGATCATTATAATTTTTAATATCCAACTTTGAATTCAATATCATTTTATTCGATATAATGTAGTCTCAAGTATTAAAAATCACATTTAAATCAAATTCAAGTTAGTATTTTATATTTTTTTGTCTAAACCGAAGTCTATGATACATCGAATTCGAGTCGAATATAATTTTAATAAAATAATTTATATTTTAAACTACGTTGATAACTATTAACTTGAGAAACTTGAAACTTTTACTAGTTAGTAATGACAGTAGAAATCTCCACAAACATCTAACAAACAAAAATTAAAAAGTACAAATTATATAGTCTATACTATTAAATAAATATATTAAATTATACGAAAATAGAGTTATAGTATAATATCAATTAAAATTTAATTCAGACTTAGGAACATTTGTTTGGGGGCGGTTAACAAAAGAAATCTTAGTAAAAAAGAATTTTAGTATTTATTAAATTGACATTAAAAATGTATAGAAATATTTTTCTAACATGGGAAAATTATAATAGAATTTTTATAAATGAATATTTAATAAACTAATAATATAGCCAAATTAATAATATTTTCAATCCCAACATGATAAAGAGAAGGTGTTTTTGACATTGATTAATAAATAAAATATTTTGGTCCCAATGGTATTCATTTATCGAGTTTTAACTGTAAATGAGCTGTTACATAAATATAAATAAAGTGAGACAACTACAAAAATATCTATTATATAAAATTAATATGTCTCGACTTGCGCGGTCAATTTTGTATTTTACAAATACACTATTATTTATATTAAAATCACATTTGTTTACGTGCGTACATGTTAAATATGATGATTATGGTTAAATAATTATTTAGACGCACACAATTATTTATTTTTATAAATATTATACAACATCATTTAAATTTAAAGTACTTTTATCGATTTAAAATTATTATAAGCCTTTTATCGTTTAGATATTTATTCAAATTTTATAAAATATAATATATTAAAAAAATTATTTACGAGAATCATATTTGCACAAGCAGGGTGAAAAACCAAAATACCCAGTATTTGTTTGGACAAATGTCCTAAATAACGGCGGGATATTCCGTAAATACCCGGTATTTGGTGGGACAAATGTCCTAAATACTGGCAGGATATTCCGTCCAAAATACCGCTGAATACATATCTGGGAGATGCATGTTTACTTTTTTTAAAAAAAATTGACATGCGTGTTTCATTTTAGATTTACTTGAATACACATTGTAAAGATGTGTGTTCACTCAAGTTTAAAAAGGGGTCAAGCGTATTCTTTATAAAATTTTAAAAAGTTGAATACGTAACTTTTAAATGCACATTTCGTGGATATTTTAGGCGAAACATACCGTCAATCAGCATTTTAGATAGTTGAAGTCGGAAATTAGTGTATTTTGTGCATTTTTCTTACGAAATTACTATAAAAATATAAGATAAAGCAAAAAAATTATTATTTTTTAAATTTTCTAACTAAAATAATTTTAATATATGTACAAATTTATTCAAAAAATAATGTCGGTATTATTTCGGGATATATACATGACGCGTGCCCGCACGGGCTTCTACGCAAGTTAACTATTTAAATGTCATCCAGTAAAGCAATATTAAATTTTGAAATATTAAATTATTAAAATAAAATCAAAAATTAGAAAAACAAAGCAAAAGTAAATCAAAACAAAAACACAACACACCAGCACAGCTCAGACTCGGGAAGTCTGGAGCACAGTGGTGCAGTTGGGGAAGGGGATGATGTGGACAAAATGGGGGGGAGTTTTGCTTTTTTGAAGTCAATTGAGAATTTTAAATAGCCGACTCACCCACATGTAAAGATTTTTCTTCGAAATAGCGTACAGTTTTTTAAGAAATACTAAGTTGACACCGTTTTTAATTAGTTGGGTAGTAAGTAGTAACCACGTTTTTTGTGATATATCTCCAGACAAGTGTCGCCCATATTCCATCTAGCTTGGAGTGAAAAGTGCAACTAATCAGAGGTACACTTGTTTTTTTGAGTTCAATCTGTCCGAGATAAACATATGCGAATATTTATGTAGGCATGCACAAGTTTATTCTTATATGCTAAAAGATTGACTTAATTATACAAAGTTCTCCATGCTAGTCAAACCCCTTGTTTTAATACCTTTTTTTTTGCCGAATTTCTTAACTTTAGTCTTTGATTTGCTTGCTAGAGCTCACTACAACAAAATAGCCCAATTACGACGGCCAACTTACGACGGAAAAAAATGCGCGCCCAATTTACGACGGAAAAAAGTAAAGCGTCGTAATTATTTACGACGAAGTCCAAAACCGTCGTAAGTTTAGTATTTTATTAATAAAATTATGCACGACACGATTAAACAAAAATAAAAATTATTTGAAATTGCGACGATTTAAACATTTCGTCGTAAGTTAATTATTTTTATTAAAATTTTAAATTGAAATTGAATAAAAAAATATTTTATCTAAATTTACGACGAAATATTTGCGACGGAAAAAATCGGATCGTCAAATTTACGACGGAAATTAAAATTCGTCGTAAGTTATCAAAGAGGAAAATTTAAATTTTTCCCAAAAATTTTGGTGGGAAAATAAAAATCATTTGAAATTGCGACGATGTGAACATTTCGTCGTAAGTTAAATAATTTTATTAAAATTTTAACTTGAAATTAAATAAAAAAATATTTCATCTCAATTTACGACAAAATACTTGTGACGAAAAATATTGGAACATCCAATTTACGACGGAAATTAAAATTCGTCGTAAGTTATCAAAGAGGGAAATTTAACTTTTTCCCCAAAAATTTGGCGGTAAATTTGACTTTTCTCAAATTTTTTGCAGATAATAATGTATGACAGATTCCGTCGTAAATTAGCACATGATTTTTGATAATTTTAATTTTAAAAAAATATTATTTCATGATCCAACCATATTAATGCCAACATTTATTTGTTTGGGTGACATTTCAAGAATTTCAGAAAAAAATAAATATTTTGATAAAATAATTTAATATGAAACATTGATTATATCACTAATATATATATATATTGTCATCCATACGGTTGGATATATGATAAATATTTTTAAAATAATCGAAACACAAATTCAGAACTAAACACTAGTTAATTGTACTAATTGAACTAATACTTGACTATTAAAATGACAAACCAAATAAATTTATTTTGATATGAAATTTTGTTTACATCACTAATATATATCTATTTACATCCATACGGTTGGATCGTTGAAAAATATTAGTAAAATAATCGAAACACCAATTTAGGATTAAACACTAGTCAGTTGTTCTAGTCAAACTGACGTTTGACTGTTAAAATAGCAAACCAAATAAAATTATTTTGATATAAAATTTTGGTTATATCACTAATATATATATCTATTTACATCCATATGGTTGGATCGTTGAAAAATATTTTTAAAATAATCGAAACACTAATTCAAGATTCAACACTAGTTAGTTGTATTATTCAAACTCATGATTCACTGTTAAATTGTCAAACCAAATAAAATTTTTTTGATATGAAATTTTGGTTATATCACTAATATATATATCTATTGACATCCATACAGTTGGATCGTTGAAAAATATTTTTAAAATAATCGAAACACTAATTCAAGATTCAAAACTAGTTAGTTGTACTAGTCAAACTGATGCTTGACTGTTAAATTGTCAAACCAAATAAAATTATTTTGATATGAAATTTTGGTTATATCACTAATATATATATATATTGCCATCCATACGGTTGGATCATTGAAAAATATTTTTAAAATAATCGAAACACTAATTCAAGATTCAACACTGGTTAGTTGTAATCAATAGCAGAGCAGCGCAAGTTATGTTTATATAAAAAAACTACACACGCTTATCCCATCCATGGTGGAAATATTTTATGCAGCTAAAATGCTTATGAATTCGAGCTCTATTTGTGAACATACTAATCCAAAATCGAGAGATATGGATATGGATAAAGCTTATGAGCTTTCCGTTCTCTGTGATGCTGAAGGATATGGATAAGTTGTACATATCTGTGAGTCTTTTTCTCCATTAACTTTTTGCTTCTTGCATTCTGTATTTTCATTCTCATTATTTAATTTCATTTGTGTATGTGTTTATTCTTTCTCTTTGTAAGTTTGATATTACAAATATGTATTGTCTGAGAATCATGCTTGGTGAACTCACTAAAGGGGAAGATCAAAACTCATGCTTGGTAACCTTAATAAATAGGAAGAAATGGGATCAAGGCCAATGTGTGTGTGAGAGAATTTTTCCAAGAAGAGAGTGGAGAAATTACAGTCATCTGTTGAGATACTATAAATTAGACCCAGGTGTATGGTGTGTTACATTTCTCATTTTTAATAGAGTATATAAGTACTTTCTTTATATTCTAAGAATGATCATTTGGGTTCTATTGTGTACACAATCATGTTTTGTAGTTGGAGTTCTTGATCTGTTTCAAGCTGGAAGAATGGTTAGTGATGTAACTACTATATGATCATTTGTTGTGCAAGGACTCAAATTACTGCATAATTCTTGGGCATTGTTCTTTCTGATTGAAGGGAGCAGGTGTGATATTTTTTTGGTATTAGGGGAGGGCTGGGGTGTGCTCCAGCCCGGGTTAGTTCATTTTTTGTTCCTGAAATAGTATTAAGTTGAGAGTTTAAATTGCATCCAGCCCAATGTATTATTACCTATCCCCACTTCTGCAACTTGATATTCACCTCTAGAAAATATGGTTAACCTGTTTGGAAATTTACCGAGAAATAGTGGAAGGAGAATTAGAATTTTGCTATACATCTAGATCATTGAAGTTTTTATTATGTGAAATCTAATATTTTTAAATTATATATTACTTAAACTGAAAATTCTGTAGATAGAGGTTAGAAACTAACGTGTATGATAATTTTTTGGTTAATATATTTTTACCTACATTTTTAATTCAACAATTTTGTTTATTCTCTCTATTTAAATATTATTTTAAAAATTATTTCATGTTTTCTCAGTTTAATTCTGCTATCATTTAACCGTATATCTTTAATGGAGGTAAAATCATTTAGCATTAGGTTTAGCTCCTTTCTTTTTGGATTGTGCCTTGAGCTCCATGGCCTTATCTAACAGGCCTTCATTCACATAGGCACCTATGAGAGCATTGGCTATCGTAATATCATACGTTGTGCAATTAGATTGCAGTCAATGAAACATTTTTCCGCACCTTGAAGATCCTTCAACTTAACTAGCACCTGGATCATATTCAGATAGCTAATATTAGCTGTTTTCGGAAAAGCAAGTCTCAAAGAACGCCAGACACGATAAACTTCAAGCAAATTCCCAGTTCGACCATATAATGTTATAAGAAACTGAAAAGCTGACAGATCTTTGCAGGCGTTTCTCTTCTCTAATTCCTTGAGGGCATTATCGGCCTTCACATTCTGGCCTGCATCAACATAAATTGAAGCTAAATTACTGTACGTAGTCCAATCTGCAGCAACTCTGCCATCTCTCTTCATTTCATTGATAACCCTCTCAACTCCAGAAATGTCATTGACAGCAGCAAGTGCTCTCAATCTCTCATCCAAACATTGTAAGTGTAAGAATCTGGAATGATGTCACCAGACTTCATTTCCTGGATGATAGCTGGGATCCTCTCTGGTTGGCCTGTATATGCTTATTGTCTTCTAATGTGTCAAATCCATCAATGCACAACAGATGCAATTAGAATACAAATTGTGTATTGCCATTGTCAGCTGCTATGTTTATTATATTTTACCTGTTTTGGATTTGCATTTTGAGAAGCATTTTGTATTGATAAATTTTCTTGGATCTTAAGAAGTTTACCACATTTTGATAATTTGCCGGAAAGGTGCCCGGAATCCGGCTAGATATTTTTTTTAAACCTGGAAATACGAACTTACGACGATTGTTCATCACATATTCCGTCATAAATAGGCCCTAATCTTAAAATACGACGTTTTTTCTGTCGGAAATTTCTAACTTACGACGCATTTTTATGTCGTAAAATTATATTTTATCTTATTAAAAGTGGGTCCCGTAAAGTAATATCCGACGTATTTTTCGTCAGAAGTACATAACTTACGACGTTATTTTTCGTCGTATTTTGGTATCTTACGACGATATATTTCGTCGTAAGTAGATTTATTATTTTATTGAGTATGTGGGCCCCTACTTCCTAACTTGCGACGCAATTTTATCTGGTGACGAAAAAACGAACTTACTACTCGACCAAAAACGACGATTTTTTTCCGTCGTAAATGGCTCAATTACGACGATTTCAGTTCAAAAAAACCGTCGTAAATGGCCAGATTTGTTGTAGTGGCTTGTAATTTTAATTCTTGGGGTACACAGATACTATCTTTTTGTTCTGGGTGATTTAAAGATATAATTTTTATTACTACTGATAAATTGTTGTATCTTTTTCTTCTGGGTCATTTAAAGATGTAATTTTTATTACTGTGCATAGATTGCTGTATAAAGATGTTATCTTCTTTTTCTGGTTGATGTATAAAGATGTAATTTTTATTACAATAGATAGATAATAGATTGTTGTATTTCTAATTGATATTTTTGATCTTTTGTCTTAAATCACTAGCACACTATTTTTTATTATATTTATAAGACATCGATTAGGACATTGTTGGACTTGCTCTAAATGACATAATGTTGATACTGTATTTGAATGATGATGAACGTTATTCAGTGGTTATAATTCTGCTAGATCATTTCCCTGAATGTGTGTGGGGGGAGGAGGTTTAAGAATAAATGAGTTAGGTTATGAATTGGACTGGTAATTGTTGATTATGAAAGGCGTAGTGGAAACAATGTGTTGATTGTGTGTGTCTGTGTGTGTTATTTGGTATTTAGGTATGTTTTGATCGTGGCTCGTGTAGGTGAGGAAATAATTAGATCTGTGCATGTTGATTGTTTTACAATGAGCAGGTGTAATGTGGCTGGTGACACTAAGGAACACTCGAATTTCATGATTCTTAGCTTTTGGTAGAATTTTGATGTTTTTTACAGGACTAAAGTTTATGTAATGCAAGTTTGCTGGATAATATTGTAGCAATACTCAACTCGTAAATTTGTTAAGAAACCAAAACTAAAGAGATGTTATTACTGGTTTTTTTTGCCATTTGCTGATCGTTAAATTTGGTTTCAATTTATATTTGTAATAACTCTACTGACGATTATTTATATGCAGACTGCAGTTGTGACAAATACACGTGGTCCCTTTATGTACCCCTTTTTCATTTAGGTGCAACAATTATAGTTTCTGAGTTGAAATATAAAAAGAAAAACTAAGAAAAAGCATTTTGAAGAGCTTTTGAATTTTTATTGAAGGAATTGTGACTGAGATTTCGGTGCTTACCACGACTTCCCTGCTAAGAGAAATTAATCTCCAAGGCTTTTAAATCCGATGTCAGGATTGATACCATGATGACATGATGTCTAACTGTAAAATTTGTTCCAAGACCTACTAAGTACAAGTATCCTCAGTGTCACTTATTCGGAAATTAAATTTTAACAACAGTTTGATGTTAATGCAAATTCAAGTTTTATACCTGGAATAATTGGAAATAGAGGACCTTGAGATATTGCTACTTGAGGAAGCTGGAAGAACTGGTGGATCTGGGAGGAAAAGGCAGGCACCGGCATCACCTCGAAGACGATGTGAGGGTTCGTACTCTGGCAATGGAAGTGACTCAAGGGATGATGATTCGGATGATGATCGTGGTTATGCAAACAGGAAATGCACGACATTACAGTTTCTTTTAAAGAAAAGGTTGGATCCCTTAGAAAGAGAAGATGAACGTAGTAGTCGAGAAGAGGGTAGTGATGTTTATGGCCGGGAGGATGATTGCGATGATGACTCTATTGGAAGTGATCTTTACAAGGATGAAGATGACAGAGGAAAGCTTGCACAAATGACAGTACTTGAAAGGGAGATGATTTTGTCAGAAAACTGATAAGAAGATGCAGCATGCAGGAGAAGTTGAGAAAGCAGAAGGAGAAGATGAACCAATCTAGGAAAGATAGCCGTCCTCACATGTCATCTCGCACAAGTGTGAGATCTTCTGCCAGATCTGCCGACAGGGCAAATGCCAAAGATGATGCGTTAAATGAATTGTGAGCAAAAAGATTAAGGCAACAGGATCCTGATGCTCATCGAAGACTTGGAGATTCAAGCAGGGGAGTTCTGGAAGTCGTAGGTATTCGCCTGTTAAGCGGAGATCTTTTTTCCCAGAAGCTGTCGTA
Source organism: Apium graveolens (assembly GCF_009905375.1). Lineage (NCBI taxonomy): Eukaryota > Viridiplantae > Streptophyta > Magnoliopsida > Apiales > Apiaceae > Apium > Apium graveolens. Next base: position 42,455,381 of record NC_133652.1, read on the forward strand.
GCTCCAGCCAAAGTGGCAGTGGCTCCCGAAGTGAAGATGAAGAGGCAACTGGTGACAGTCGAATAGGTGAAGTGATGATGATAAGACTTCACCAGAATCAACAGTTCCAACATTTATGGATATAAAGGACATAACTATCAAAAGATCAAAGTTAGCTAAATGGCTAATGAAGCCTTTTTTGATGACTTGATTGTGGGTTGCTTTGTGAGGGCTGGAATTGGGAAGTTCTCAATTATGTATGGGGAAAGAAAAGCTCCACTGCTGGGTATCAGATGGCTATGGTTTCAGACTCCCCTCCAATTAAGGAAGAATTTGATCTAAGAGTCAAGGAGGTGAAGCGTAGTGGTGGGAGGATGCCTACCAAACAGGATGTATTAGACAAGAAAGATGCAATACAAAAGACCAACATGTTTGTCTACTCTGTAGCAACTATGAAGCAGATGCTCCAGGAGAAAAACAGATGCTCCAGGAGAAAAAATCAGCCACGTGGAGGCCACTAAATATTGCTGCTGAGAAGGACCGTCTGAGAAGGGGAATGGAAGTGGCCTTGTGTACAGATGATGAGGCAGAAGTTGAGAGGATTAAAGCAAGACTTTTCAAATTGGAGGCTTCCCAACAAACTCAAGGGAAAGATAAAAAGGATATTAAGCTTGCAGAAATGAACAGAAAGAACAGGGTTGATACTTTAAAAATGCACCTGGACTGAAATCGGATAGAGTCTTAAAGGCTGGTTATGATCCATTTTCAAGATTATGGACAAGGTCGAGAAATTACAATGTTGCAAAATCAAGTATCGGAAATGAGGCTACAGTTGCAGGAACTAGTCATCATGCTGCTGTAGGTCCTGATAGCAGTGAAGCAGCAGGCGTGGTTACAAGTGAAGCTGGTGCAATAGCTACTGCTGCAGTACTGGAGGCTGCAGCTGATGCATGGAAGTGTCAGTGGATTACAGTTTGTATCTAGGGGATACTAATTGATAGTGTTGTGTATATGTTGTGTATTTGATGATTTCATGAACAAAACATCTTGGTAGATTTTACTTAGTGAAATTATGTAGCACTCGACGGATAAGGTTTATAGTCCCGACGGATGACACAATATAGTCCCGACGGATGATGACTTATTATCCATCGAGTGAGTAGCTTATGTAACAATAAGTCTGTAGCACATTTCTGCATACACATTGTTTAGAATATGTAGTAGTACTTAAGTCATGTTGACTTTAGTTAGATATGCAGAATAGGTTGATTAATTGTACATAGATGATGTCTTGTAATTCTGCATAAGTGAAATGAAGTCAAGTGCTTATTTGCTACCCGACGGATAAACAACAATGAATTTGACGGATAATCAACAACCCGACGGATGATCAATAACTCGACGGATGATCATGAACCCGACGGATAAAGAATTCAAATATCTGTTGACAGTGACAACACAGTCACATGCGTCGAGTGGATGCAAATGGAATGTGGTGGCCTTTTCAACTGGGTTTTGGAGAACAAAGAAGCATTGCCATTTCTATGCTATTATGAAGATATTCAAAGATGCTGGAATAGAGTAATGAAGTAGCATTATAATAGACTAGATAGTTTTTGTTTTATTATCCTGTTTCATTACTTTGTAATCTTGGTGATATATGAACCAAGAAGTAGCAACTAAGAAACTATCTGGAAAAAAAAATGCAGAGAAACATTTATAAGCAGAATTCTTAGCATTCTTAGTTGTTCAATATTTGTAAGCAGCTGTGAGCATTCTGCACACAGGGTTCTTTCGATATATATTATATATCTCTGGTGGAATCATTCAAATCCACCAGAAAGTTTTTAAAGACTCTTGTTTTTAATTACTTGTGTTTTGATTCATTTAAGTAACTATTCCGCATTGTGCTAATCAATTCATTTATATATATATATATATATTCGAGTTAGAACATTTTTAAATAAGAAAAAGTTTCAAGAATTCCATTCAACCCCCCTTTCTGTAATTCTTGTTACATTGTTAAGGGACTAACAATTGGTATCAGAGCAAACTCTTAACAAGCAAAGAGTTTAAAGATCAAAACAATACAGCAAGATGAACAAGAAGGATGTTGGAGTTAAGATCCCTTTTCTGGATAAAGATAATTACCATCATTGGAAGGTAAAGATGCATCTTCATTTGCTTTCTCAAGATGAGGCCTATGTTGACTGCATAGAAAGAGGCCCTCATGTTCCAATGAGAGCTGCAACTGGAAATGAGCCATCTGTCCCCAAGCCAAGGTATGAATGGTCTGATCCTGACATTGAACAAGTCAGGAAGGATAAAAAGGCCATGAATATCCTGTTTAATGGAGTTGATGGTGATATGTACGACAACATTATCAACTGCAAAACTGCCAAGGATGTTTGGGATACAATACATATCATCTATGATGGCACTGAGCAAGTTAGAGAAAACAAGATGAAGCTACTGATTCAGCAATATGAGCATTTTCATAATGAAGAAAGTGAGTCTCCCACTGACATTTTTAGTAGGTTTCAAAAACTGCTAAATGCTCTAAAGCTGCATGAAAGGGTCTATCAGACAAAAGACTCCAATATGAAATTCCTTAGATCTCTTCCAAAGGAATGGAAACCAATGACAGTCTCATTAAGTAACTCACAAGATTATAAGGAGTTTACTTTGGAGAGACTGTATGGTATCCTGAAAACTTATGAGCTTGAAATAGAGCAAGATGAGAGGATGGAGAGAGGAAAGAAGAAAGGAGGATCCATTGCACTAGTTGCTGAGTTGGAAAAAGAGAAGGAAGTGAAGATGGAAGCTGTTGAGTTAACTTCAAGGGTCTGTGAAAGCAAGGGCAAGGGACTTGCAGTAGAAAGTGAAGATTCTTTGAGCCAAGATGACATGGAAGACATTGATGAACATTTAGCATTTCTTTCCAAAAGATTTGCCAAACTCAAGTTCAAAAAGAACTTTGGAGCAACCAAGCCAAATAGAAACATGGTGGATAAATCAAAATTCAAATGTTTCAAATGTGGCTTGGCAGGGCACTTTGCCAGTGAGTGTAGGAAGTCAGATTCCAGTAAGAAAAAGTTTGAGCCTGTGGATTATAAGCAAAAATACTTTGAGTTGCTCAAACAAAAGGAAAGGGCTTTCATTACACAAGAAAATGACTGGGCAGCAGATGGTCTGGATGAAGATGGAGATGTCAGCTATGTCAATCTAGCCCTAATGGCCAAGTCTGATGAAACAGAAATAAGTTCTTCAAGTAATCAGGTAATTACTATAAACCTTGCACATTTATCTAAAGCTGAGTGTAACGATGCTATAAATGACATGTCTACAGAGTTATATCATTTGTGTATTACACTTAAGTCTCTTACTAAAGAAAATGCTAAAATCAAATAAAATAATTTGTTTTTAAGTGAGAGGAATAATGTGCTTGAGTCTCAGTTCATTGATTTTAAAAAGTTAAGAATTGAGTGTAAGATTGCCAAGGAGGAATTAACTGAGTCCTTGAAGAAAGAAGAAATAGCTCGAGCGTGAACAGGAGGTGATTAAGGCATGGAAAACATCTAGGGATGTCCATGCTCAAATCACCAAAGTTCAAGGAATTGAGTCTTTTTGTGATGCAGCCTGGAAAAAGAACAAAGAGAAACTAAAACCAAATTTGGTGGATGGAGTGCTAACAGATGTAGACTCGACGGATGATGAGGATCATCCGTCGGATAACAAGATGAGGATCATTCATCGGATAACAAAAAGGGTTATCCGTCGAATGATGAAAATCATTATTCGTCGGCTGTAAGCAAGCCTATCAGTAAAGCCAAACTTGTTATGCTGAATGAGAAGTATGGATCTGTTTCCAAGAACTTTGTTTCAGGAGAATCGAGTCAAGTTAAGAAAGGGAAAAAGGCTAATGTTGGTCACATGACTGTCAAATAGTTAAGTGACAGACTTGAAAAGATTGAGGTAAAAACAGAGGCTAAAAAGAAAAATAATAGAAATGGTAAAGTAGGGATTAACAAACACAATAACTACACACCTGATAAATATACTCCTAGAAAAATTTGTGTCAAGTGTGGTAGTGTAAATCATTTGTCTGTTAATTGCAAATCTGCCATGCCTACTTCCATGTTTGTGCCACCTCACTTTCCTAACATGAATGCCATGCCTCCCATGCCTATGAATGCTATGTCTACACAGAATATGAATGCACAGTTTGCTAATATGCCATTTGCACCTAATCCTTATTATGCTGCATTTAGTATGCCACAAATGTCATTTAGCATGCCTTACTGGAATAACATATTTACTAATAACATGACATTCCCTGTTGATTATAATATGCATGATAATTCTGTTGCAATGAATGATTTCAAATGCCCAACTCAAATGACCAAGGATGAATCTGATATCCCCAAGTCAAATGAGATAAAGCCTAAGAAACAGAAAAAAAAAGCTAACAAGGCAGGACCCAAGGAAACTTGGGTACCAAAATCAACTTGATTTGATTTTAATGTGTGCAGGGAAACAGAAAGAATCTTTGGTACTTAGATAGTGGTTTTTCAAGACACATGACTGGTGATTCTACCCTGCTCACAGAGTTTAAGGAAAGAGCTGACCCAAGTATTACTTTTGGAGATGACAGCAAGGGTTATACTGTGGGATATGGTTTGATTTCAAAGGACAATGTTATCATTGAGGAAGTTGCCTTAGTGGATGGTCTCAAACACAATCTGTTGAGTATCAGCCAACTTTGTGATAAAGGCAACTCAGTAACTTTCAACTCAGAAGCCTGTGTTGTGACTAATAAAAGAAGCAACAAAGTGGTTCTCACTGGTGTGAGAAAAGGAAATATGTACCTGGCTGATTTCAAATCATCTAATGCAGAATCTGTTACTTTTCTTCTCAGTAAAGCAAGTCAGGATGAAAGTTGGCTATGGCACAAGAAGCTATCCCATTTAAACTTCAAGACCATGATGAGCTGGTAAAGAAAGAACTAGTTAGAGGCATTCCTCTAGTGGAGTTTTCTAAGGATGGATTGTGTGATGCCTGCCAAAAAGGGAAGCAGATTAAAGCATCATTCAGGAAGAAACTTGATTCAACAATTGAAGAACCTTTGCAGCTGCTACACATGGATTTGTTTGGACCAGTCAATGTGTTGTCCATCTCAAGGAAAAGATTTTCCTAGTAATTTTAGATGATTTCTTAAAGTTCTCTTGGACATATTTCCTAAAGTCTAAAGATGAGGCTAGTGAAATCATCATCAATCACATAAGGCAAGTCAATAATCATCCTGATTTCAAGGTTAGAAGAATCAGGAGTGACAATGGAACTGAGTTCAAGAATTCTGTCATGAGAGCATTTTGTGAGGAAAATGGGATTCTGCATGAGTTTTCAGCAACAAGAACCCCACAACAGGATGGAGTAGTGGAAAGGAAGAACATATCACTTATTGAAGCTACAAGGACAATGCTTGAAGAGTCTAAACTGCCAACATATTTCTGGGCTGAAGTTGTAAATACTGCATGCTACACTCAGAATATTTCTCTGGTTAATCAAGCAAGATGCATGGCTCCCTATCAATTGTTCAAGAACAAGAAGCCAACTCTAAATTTTCTTCATGTCTTTGGCTGCAAGTGCTATATTCTGAGAAATCAAACTGATCAAAATGGGAAATTTGATGCTAAAGCAGATGAAGTTGTTTTACTCTCTTTCAAACAGTACAGAGTCTACAATCTAAGAACCAACATTGTTGTGGAATCAATACATGTTGTGTTTGATGATAAAAAGATTGAAGGACTTCAAGATGGAGATTACCATGAGAGTCTCAAATTCGACAATGTGGAGATGGATAGTGATGGTAGTGATGATAAAAGTGATCAAGAAACAGTATCTAAGGATAATGCAGAAAAATCTACTATCAATGAAGCACAAAACTCAACATCTGTCGAGTTGCATAATGCTTAATCCGACGGGAGGCAATCTACATTATCCGTCGGGAGACAACCAGCTTCATCCGTCGGTACTCAAAATTCACCATCCGTCGGGTTATCAAGAGAAGCTGGAAATCAAGATAGATCACCTATAGAAAGTTCCCCTTTCTCAAATCAAAGATCTGCAAACTCAGGGGGAGTTTCTAAAAATCAAAACTCAATCACAATCTAGACAACAATGAGGCCTCTTCATCTAGAGCTAATCTAACTCAACAAAGAAAATGGAAAAAAGATCACCCCTTTGAGCTAATAATTGGTGATGTTTCTTCTAGAGTTCAAACCGGGAGAGCAACTCAAGAAGAATGTCTATACATCAGCTTTATTTCCAACGAAGAACCAAAGAAGGTAGAAGAAGCTTTGTTGGATCCTGATTGGATTTTAGCTATGCAGGAGGAGCTAAACCAATTTGAAAGGAATAATGTTATGGAAGCTGGTGCCCAAGCCTAAAGGAAAGAATCCAATAGACACCAAATGGGTATTCAGAAACAAGATGGATGAAAATGGCATAGTAGTCAGGAACAAAGCTAGATTGGTTGCTAAGGGCTATTGTCAACAAGAAGGAATAGATTTTGATGGAACATTTACTCTTGTTGCAAAACTTGAAGCCATCAGAATCTTCTTAGCCTATGCAGCCCATGCCAATTTCAAGGTCTATCAAATGGATGTCAAAAGTGCCTTTCTGAATGGAAATTTGGAGGAGGAAGTCTATGTCAGTCAACCTCCTGGTTTTGAAGATCCAAATTTTTCAGAACATGTCTATTATCTTTTGAAAGCACTTTATGGACTAAAGTAAGCATATAGAACCTGGTATGACACTTTATCAAAGTTCCTTTTGGAAAATTACTTCACAAGAGGTACTGTAGATATAACTTTATTTTTCAGAAATGTTAATGGCTCTAGTATACTTGTTCAAATTTATGTAGATGATATTATTTTTGGCTCTACAGATGAGAAACTTTGCAAAGAGTTTGCCAAATTGATGCAAAGTAAGTATGAAATGAGTATGATGGGAGAACTGACTTACTTTCTTGGTTTACAAGTTAAGCAAGTTAGTGATGTAATATTCATTAGTCAAACTAAATACATTTTTGATCTTTTAAAGAAGTTTGATCTAATGGATTGCACATCTGCAAAAACTCTCATGGCTACTGCAACTAAGCTTGAATTAAACACTACTGAAAAGTCTGTGGATATTTCAAGTTATAGGGGCATGGTTGGCTCACTTCTGTACTTAACAGTTAGTAGGCCAGATATAATGTTTGCTACATGTTTATGTGCTAGATTTCAGGCTGATCCTAGAGAATCTCACTTATTAGCTATTAAGAGAATTTTCAGATATCTCAAGAGAACACCAAAACTTGGCATTTGGTACCCTAGAGATTCTGATTTTGATATAACTGGTTATTCAGATGCAGATTATGCAGGTTGTAGAATTGATAGAAAAAGTACAACATGAACCTGTCAATTTCTAGGAAACAAGCTTGTGTCCTGGTTCAGTAAAAAGTAAAATTCAGTTTCTACTTCTACAGCTGAAGCTGAATATATTGCTGCTGTTAGTTGATGTGCACAAATTTTATGGATGAAAAATCAATTGCTAGACTATGGTTTGCAAGTTGAAAGGATTCCTATTTTCTGTGATAACACAAGTGCAATTGCCATAATTGAAAATCCCGTACAACATTCAAGGACAAATCACATAGATATCAAGTACCACTTCATAAGGGAACATGTTATGAATGATACTAACGAAACTAAATTTTTTTCCAAGTGAGAAGCAGCTTGCAGATATTTTTACCAAGCCACTGGATGAATCCACCATTTCAGGGTTGGTAAGTGAGTTAGGTATGCTTAATTATTCTTAAATCTTTATGAGGCAAGTTGTTATGCAGCCAGATTTTTAATTAATTTTTCAGTCTTGGATGAAATTTTGGCTAAGTCAAAATTTACATCTCGACAGATGATCTTTATCCATCGAGTTTGATCATCCGTCGGTATATTATTCACTAATAAAAATCAATTATTTTTCTAGAATATTTTATGACGCGACGGATAACAGCTTATCCTCATCCGTCGAATTGTCTTAATCTTAGCCGTTAATTTCCTGAACATTATCAATTGAGTATACTTACAGTTTGTAAGCATAACACGACGGATAATGGGTGGAATTTTTACAGTTTATTTTTAAACGGCTATTTTAGGCAATTTCTATTGGTTACTTTATTTTACTTTATTATTTTTAACAGTTATTTTTGAGATAGTATAAAAGCTTATTTCATTTCAATCGCTTTTCTTTTATCATTCTCAATTCAACTGCTCAAATTTCATTTTCTCTCAAAGCACTTACTCTCTTTCTCTTCAAGCTCTTATTCTCTAACAATGACACCTGTTATAAAGATTATATCTCAAACTGGGTTCATTTATGAGAAGAACAATTTCACTGCACTAGTGAACAAGGGTATTTAACAATCTGGTGATTATCACAAGATGATGGACTTTGTGAAGAATTGCAAGCTCAGCTATGCCATGCTAGAATCACCCAAAATCTTTTGTGAAGTTGTTGAAGAGATGTGGACTACTGCTACATACAACTCAACAGATAAGACTATCACACTCACCATTAAAGGTAAAGAATTATGTATTAGTAGTGATGTTATAAAAGCATGTTTCAAGATTCCTGATAACACTGATATAATTAATATGCTTAATTCCATGAACTATGCTCTTTCTACTTCTAAGTTAAGTGACATTAGGAGAACGGGTCTTAGGAAAGAATGGAGTTTTATGTGTGATGTAGTAACAAAGGTCTTTTCAGGTAAAATCAGTAATTTTGATTCAGTAAATATATCCATGCTTAACATGCTCTACATGCTAGTTACATATAAATTCTATAATTTCAGTGACCTTGTTCTGTTTGAGTTGGGTTTTAAATTAGGAGAGTTAAATAAAAGAGGTAAAAATGTGTATTATGCTAGATTCTTTATGATGTTAGCTAACCACCTCTGTGAAGAGATTGTGCTTGAGAACCCTAACAATAAACTAGATTGTTGGGTTCAAGAGAGAAGGCTCATTGCAGATTTGAACAGGGCCAATCATCACAAGGATGTGCCATTGTTCTATTTTCCTGTAATGCAAGCACCTCAGGTAAGTGAGTTAAGTTCATCTATCCCTACCACTATTCCTACCTCACTAATTTCTTTGAGTTCCAGTGTGGCTATGGCAACTGTGTCAATGACCAAACAATTGCCTACCCAAGCTACCAAAACTACAAAAATTTTCAAACCCAAATCAAAGAAATCCCCCTCTGGTATCTCCCAAAAGATGCCAGTTGAAAAATCCCCTAAAATCAAAGAGGGGAGTGTGAAGGAGAGCAAGATAGGTGAGGGAAGGGGTGAACATAAAAGAAACCCTAAGGATAAGGATGGAGAGTTGAGTGGATCCCAGCCTAGCCACACTGCAGTTTCCCAACAAACTGCAGTGCTTAAAAAGGATAAAAGCTCATTTCTAGTTGCATTCTCCCAAAAGGATGTAGTTATTGAACAAAGCTCTCAACCAAGAGCACAGGCCAAGAGGGTTAGGGACACAAGCTCACCCCAAACTTATGCCAGAAACAAGAAATCTAAAACCCTTGGGGATGCACAGGGTACACACACTGTGCAAACTGGTGCTAAAGACACAGTCACTGCACCTTCACAAATTCAGTTTGATGTGACTCCAATAAATGTGGAGTCACAGCCAAAATCTCTAGTCATAGAAGCACCTCAAACACCAAACTCACCAACAAATTCTCTGGATGTGGATATGATAAACACATCAATTTCTGATTCCCCTTCTTTAACTCTGTTGGGGAAGCCAAAATTTAGTGCAAGTGAGCATCATCTTTTAGATGATTTGTTGGCTCACTTGCCAATTCTTTCAAGAACTGTTGTATCATCTGTGCCCAAAATATCTTCAATAAGCACAGAGTCAACAATAGTTTCTTTTCCCAGTTCATTCATTTCTACTCTCTCGATGGATATTGTTCATCCGTCGAGTAGTGATTGTATATAGACGGATAAGCTTAACAACAGTTATCTGTCAGATAGTAAAACCACTCACTCGATGGATATCACTCATCCGTCGAGTATCTCTGCACAGCTTCAAAATTCATTTGGTTTATTTGTTTTTAGGTAAGTACGTAACTCAACAAGAAATACCACTCTATCAATAACAATAAAAAAGTATCAATTCTGTTTCAAATGGTTTGAGCTTGGAAGCTTCAAGTGTAGAAGATTTAGTGGTTGTACAGTCACTCTTAGGATTGAGAGAGAAGAGTGTTTTGAGTGAGAGTCTGGGTTACTCCTAGGAAAAAGGAGAGGAAATGAGTGAAACTATGCAATCCATTTCTTCAGGATTGGAAAAAGAGAGTGAGTGGAGTCCCACCTTAGATGGTGAAGGTGAGGGTGGGGAGCCAGGGTGAGGGTGAGACCCTGATGCAACAAAAGAGAGAAAATGAGAGAAATGCAGGTACTGGAGCTATAAGGATGGATGTCATTGCTAGTGAGTTAATGAATGTCCAGGATACAGACAGGGAGGGACTATCTCAGTAACCTAAAGCTGTTATAGATTCCACCTCCCTTGATGCTGAGGCATTTACTCACCCTGTTCCAGCTTATCAACTTCTAGCTGAACAGGGCAATGATAATGCAGAAAGGATGCTCAATCTGGTGCATACCACTCAGTCTATGCTATGAGCCAAGGATGCCATCACATTTTTGCCTTCTACAGCTGTTGATGTGGACTATGAGACTGGTGGTTCAGCTGTTTCTTTGGAGATGGCCGTGGGGATAGTGAAGATGAGGCAATGGACATAGAGGGAGAAGTAGGTTCAAGTTCAAGATCAGGTATGCCATCATGGGCATTTTCAAAGCACTGTAATGAGCACTACTTCAAGACAACCCTGATCCAGCTAATCAATCAGACAAACACTGCTCTTCAAACCACTACTAATGTCAGCACCAAGAAGCTCCTTCAGGCACACCTAGCCTCCCTGTAACTTCAACAAATCTAAGGCTTCCAACATGCTAGGGATGTAAACACCATGAAGGGTGATATAGAGGAGATGAAGAAGGCCATTTCAGACAAGATGGATTCTAAACTTCCAGAAGCTACAATGCTAGACATCAAGAGGCAATTAAGGAAAAATTCTGATCTTGCAACCAAAATAGATGCCTTGGACACAAGAATGTCAACCATAGAAGCATCTTTAACAGCCATTCATTTTCATCAAGCCCAACAGACAGATTTGCTTCAGAAATTGGTGGCTGCTCAAACCCCCTCCTCTAAATAACTTGATGATAACAAAAAGGGGAGAAAGGACCAAGTGAGGGGGAGAATCTTCAAATTCAAATCAGTAAAGTAATTGTGCCTTCAATTACTATCTAAAAGCCATCGGTTACAGACAATATTGATCTGATCAATGCAGCAACAGCCAACATAAGAGCAGCTGATAAGGAGAAGTTGAGTTTAGTCAACTGGGAGAAGATTGATGAGGAAATACAAAAGAAGTTTGAACTAGTCAAGGAGCCAGTTAAGTCAGCCATCCATCACTCACAAGTCAAGCAAATTAGTGTGAATGAGATTAACATGAACTATCTGGAAAGGGGACAATCATCCTGCATCAAATCTCCAAAGGCTAAAATAATTCTGAAACCAAGGGTGAACTACTCAAAATCATCATTGAAGAACCCTTTGGATACTGTGTATGAGACACATAAGCCTGATGAAAAGAAGCTTCTGTCAAGGTCAATTACTTTCTACAAAGATCCAGCTGATTCAGCTTTTAAAAGGAGAATTGCTAAAATTTTCAGGAATGGGAAAGAAATTTGTGTGGTGGCTGGACATCCTCAATTTGCCCAAGCAAAGAGAGAAGAAAAGGCTAGATTGAAGCAGGAAAAGAAGCAAGCTGCTCTAGATGCTAAAAAGACTAAACAAAAGAAAGAGCAAATTGCTATCTTGGCCAAGCTACATGCTGTAAATTCATCACAACAAATTCCTTCTCAGCCATCTGAAGTTATTGAATCAAAGAAGCAAGTTGAACAACAAAAGAAATCTCCAAGAATCAAGGAATTTGCTAAAAGAACTAAAAGGAAACTGGACATTGTTGATAAGGAATTGGAGAATTAGTTTCCCAAGGAATCCACTTCAACTACAACTCAAGCATCAAAACCCTCGGTGGTATTTGAAGATATCAATGTGGTGGATCCTTACAGGAACATCCATGGTGAACCTATAGTGCCTAAGGATGAACCAGTAGAATGGGTAAACATACCAATTCCTGACTTCTATTTTCCAATCCTTAACAAGCCAAAGAGAACAAAGTCAAGAGCAGTCAAGAAAGTGAAGCTGTCACCTCTCAAATCTAAAATAGTAGTCAAAGCTCAATCTAAAGTCAATAGGGGAGATTACATGTACTTCTGTGACATCAAAGAATTTTCTGATCTAAACCTCTATCTAGATGAACTAGATGAAGTGAGAGGAATTGATGCATACAGAAACCTACCTGAAAGGTTAGTGTTCAAGTACAAAGGAAGAAAGAAGATTCAGTGGCCACTTCACAGGATCCTTCAAGAAAGCCAAGTTGTACTGATTAAAGTTTATTCATCCTTCAAGAAGAACTTTGGGTTCAATATTACTGCAAGAAGATTAGTACTGAAGAAGATTGAAGAGCTAAGGAGTGTTAGAGCTAAATATGCACTCCCAAAGACTCTAATTATCCCTTACACAGGGAGAAGAGTGAATCTAAGGTCCTACCGGCTGATGGAGTTCATGGATGACAAAGGAGTGAGAAGATTTTTCAGATTAGAAGACCAATTGAGCATCTCTAGCAATGAGCCTCTTTTGAAAATGCAAGAAAAGCTAAATCTCTTAGAATCTGATGAACTGGAATTCCACAGGTAGCTCTAAAATCAGATTGAGGAAAATAACAGAAAGCTTGGAAAGATATCCATACCTTCAAGGAACTAGATAAATCTGCTCAGGCTAGAGGAGCATCTTGAAAATGACTGTGAGAAAAACTTTGTACATTTTGTTAATTGAAGCACTTTTCAGTATTATCTACTTTCTTTTAAAAGTTGCATTTTAACGTGTTTTGTTATCATCAAGTGTCTCTTAATTTATGGCTACAATTCCAGTAGACATAAATTGGGGGAGATTGTTGTGTATATGTTGTGTACTTGATGATTTCATGAACAAAACACCTTGGTAGATTTTACTTAGTGAAATTATGTAGCACTCGACGTATAAGGTTTATAGTCCCGACGGATGACATAATATAATCCCGACGGATGATGACTTATTATTCATCGAGTGAGTAACTTATGTAACAATAAGTCTGTAGCACATTTCTGCATGCACGTTGTTTAGAATCTGTAGTAGTACTTAAGTCATGTTGACTTTAGTTAGATATGCAAATTAGGTTGATTAATTGTACATAGATGATGTCTTGTAATTCTGCATAAGTGAAATGAAGTCAAGTGCATGATTGCTACCCGACGGATAAACAACAATAACTCGACGGATGATCAACAACCCGACGAATGATCAATAACTCGACGGATGATCATGAACCCGACGGATTAAGAATTCAAATATTTGTTGACAGTGACAACACAGTCACATGCGTCGAGTGGATGCAAATGGAATGTGGTAGCCTATTCAACTGGGTTTTCGAGAACAAAGAAGCATTGCCATTTCCATGCTATTATGAAGATATTCAAAGATGCTGGAATAGAGTAATGAAGTAGCATTGTAATAGACTAGATAGTTTTTGTTTTATTATCCTGTCTCATTACTTTGTAATCTTGGTGATATATAAACCAAGAAGTAGCAACTAAGAAACTATCTGGAAAAAAAAAGCAGAGAAATATTTGTAAGCAGAATTCTTAGCATTTCTCTGTATTTTTAGTTGTTCAATATTTGTAAGCAGTTGTGAGCATTCTGCACACAGGGTTCTCTCGATATATATTATATATTTATGGTGGAATCATTCAAATCCACCGGAAAGTTTTTAAAGACTCTTGTTTTTAATTACTTGTGTTTTGATTCATTTAAGTAACTATTCCGTATTGTGCTAATCAATTCACTTATATATATATTCGAGTTAGAACATTTTTAATCAAGAAAAAGTTTCAAGAATTTCATTCAACCCCCCTTCTGTAATTCTTGTTACATTGTTAAGGGACTAACAGATAGATACTTTGGCTATAATCAGGGATGCAAATCGGCTGTAATTAACAGTTTAGATAGTATAATCAGGCTGTAATTAAAGATAGTAATTAGCAGATTCTAGGAGGTAACTAGACTATAATCAGTTACTGTAATTCGCAGATAATCAGAAGATAGTTAGGCTATAATTGTGGCATAATGTGTGCATCTCTTGTGTATATAACCGGACAGAAATATAGAGGAAAGGGACATTGAATCCAACTTTGATATGGTATCAGAGCCATAAACATTTTTTCAGTTTCTAAAGCATTAGAGCATTTCCTGGGATAATTTTTGGTTCAGCAGAAACTGCTGATTTTTTGGTTCTTTTCTAAGCATAATGTCAACCAACAATGGTGATGTTTTTGGTCTGCGTTTTACGGGGAAGCTTTATTCCAGTTGGAAATTTCAGTTTCATCTTTTCGTCACGGGAAAAGAGCTGTGGGGTCACGTTGATGGTAGTGAACCAGCTCCAACAGATGCAACTAAATTGGTTGCATGGAAGGTGAAGGATGCAAGGGTCATGACGTGGATTATATGTGCCGTTGATCAGAATATCACACTTAATTTAAAGTCGTACAAAACCTCCAAGGAGATGTGGGAGTACCTAAAGAAAGTCTATAATCAGGATAATGCAGCCAAACGCTTCCAAATTGAGTATGATATTTCTAATTATTCTCAAGGCACTTTTTCTATTCAAGAATATTATTCTGGATTTCAGAATTTATGGGCTGAATTTACTGATATTGCATATGCGAAAGTGCCTGCTGCATCTCTCTTAATTGTTCAAAAGGTTCATGAACAAAGCAAAAGAGATCAGTTTCCAATGAAACTACGTCCTGAATTTGAGGTAACTCGCTCTAATTTAATGAATCGTGCTTCCTCTCCTACTTTAGATGAATGTTTCAGTGAGTTGTTTCGGGAAGAACAACGTCTTGCTACACAATCTGCAATACAACAAACCAACATGCCCGATCAGGCAATTGCTTAAGCAGCTCAAGCAAGAGGGAAGGGGATAAACATGCAATAATTTCAATGTTATTCCTGTAAGGATTATGGGCATATTACAGCAAATTGTGCGAAGAAATTCTGCAACTATTGTAAGAAACCTGGTCACACTATTAAAGAATGTCGTACTCGTCCTCAAAATCGCCAAACAAATGTGGGCCAAGCTGCGATTGGTAATCAAGCTGTAGTTGGTTCAGTTGCAGCTAAAAAATCAACTATTACCCCAAAAATGGTTCAACAAATGATTGTTTCGGCTTTCTCAGCCTTGGGTCTTCAAGGTAAAGATATTTCACCCTCTTTGTTTTGGCTTGATTCAGGTGCATCGAATCATATGACAAGTTGTCCCAGTACTTTAACTAATGTTCGCCATTATAATGGTACATGCAATATTCAAATTTCTAATGGCACCAAATTACCTATTCAAGCAATTGGTGACATCAACTCTTCAGTAAAAGATGTGTTTGTATCTCCTGAACTTTCTACTAGTCTCATTTCAGTTGGGCAATTGATTGATATTAACTGTGATGTGCATTTTTCTCGTGATGGTTGTGTTGTGCAGGATCAGATGTCGGGGATGATACTTGCGAAGGGGCCTAAAGTTGGACGATTGTTTCGTTTGCACTTTCCTAATTCCAATATTGTTTCTTTGGCTTGCACTTCTGTGAATAAACATGGTGAAATATGGCATAAACATTTAGGACATCCTAATTCTCATATTTTGTCTCATCTCGTGAAATCTGGTTTATTGGGTAATAAAAATCAATTTTCTTCT
The DNA here is from genome assembly GCF_009905375.1 of Apium graveolens. Taxonomy (NCBI): domain Eukaryota; kingdom Viridiplantae; phylum Streptophyta; class Magnoliopsida; order Apiales; family Apiaceae; genus Apium; species Apium graveolens. The sequence goes on from NC_133652.1 coordinate 42,471,383, forward strand.
CATTTCTCTTTTGATTGTTCAACTTGTAAACTTGGTAAAAGTAAGTCTCTTTCTTTTCCGGCTAATGGCAGTCGTGCTATAAGGTGTTTTGATTTGATTCATAGCGATGTATGGGGCATCACTCCTGTTACATCACATGCAAATTATAAATATTTTGTTACTTTCATTGATGACTATAGCAGGTTTACTTGGGTTTATTTTCTTCACTCAAAATCTGAAGTATTCTCCATATTTAAGAAATTTGTGGCTCATGTTGAGACTCAATATTCAGCATACATTAAAGTCTTAAGATCTGATTCCGAGGTGAATACATGTCCCATGCATTCCACGATTTCCTCCAAGAAAAAGGTATTCTTTCTCAAAGATCATGCCCTTATACACCTCAACAAAATGGAGTTGCCGAACATAAAAACCGTCATCTATTAGATGTTGCAAGAACTTTATTGCTTGAATCATCTGTTCCTTCAAAATATGGGTTGAAGCCTTAAGTACAGCAACTTATCTGATCAATCGACTACCTTCTAGTGTCTTGGATTTTGAGTCTCCATATTTTCGTCTTCATGGTAATCATCCTGAATATCTTGACATGCATACATTTGGTTGTGTTTGTTTCGTTCACTTGCCATCTCATGAACGTCATAAACTTTCTGCTCAATCTGTTAAATGTGCATTTATAGGTTATAGCATTGCACACAAAGGTTTTATTTGTTTTGATGGTTGTTCAAACAAATTTCGTATTTCACGCCATGTTGTTTTCTTTGAAAATCAACCATATTTCACTATATATGTTGAGCCCATGCCTAAGGAAATTATTCTTCCTAGTTTTGATGAAATAAGTACTACTCTTGAAAGATTTAAACCAGGATTAGTGTATGAGCGACGACGTCTAAGCTTGCCACTTCGTGAGAAACATCAAGAACCTGAACCTGTGCAACTAGACACACATAATATGTCTTCCGAAGTTGCTACTCGACGTTCCTCTAGAAATAGTAAGTCACCTGACCGGTTTGGTTTTTCTCACACATCACTTAATGCTACTCTTAATACTATTTTTATCCCTAACACTTATGCTCAAGCTGCTTCTCAAGAATGTTGGAAGCAAGCCATACAAGAGGAAATTCAGGCTCTCCAGGAGAATTATACATGGGACATTGTTCCTTGTCCTTCTAATATTAAACCCATTGGATGTAAATGGGTGTATTCGATAAAGTACATGTCTGATGGCTCACTTGATAGGTATAAAGCTCGCCTTGTAGCTCTTGGAAATCGTTAAGTATATGGATTAAACTATGATAAAACGTTTGCCCCCGTTGCCAAGATGACTACTGTTCGAACTATTTTAAAAGTAGCTATTTCCAAAAGCTGGCCTTTGAGACAAATGGATGTGAACAATGCGTTCTTACACGGTGATCTAAAAGAGGAAATATACATGACTCCACCACCTAGCATGTTTATTACACCTTCATCAGATGTTTGTCGCCTCCGCGGGTCCATATACGGATTGAAACAAGCATCACTTACATGGTTTGATAAGTTTCGATCCACTTTGCTTGATTTTCAGTTTGTACAAAGTCAATATGATTCCTCTTTGTTTCTACGAAAGACTTCTAATGGAATTGCCTTGATCCTAGTTTATGTTGACGATATCTTGATTACTGGATCAGATTCTGACCTGATTCATGAATTGCAACAACAACTCAAGACATCCTTTCATATGAAAGATCTTGGTTCTTTAAAATATTTTCTCGGTCTTGAGCTTCATCCAACTTCATCTGGTATACTTCTAAATTAGCAAAAATACGCGAGAGATGTGATTTCTTTGGCTGGTCTTGAATCGTGCAATTTTGTTCTTACTCCTTTGGAGGTTAATCTCAAGCTTTTGAAAGATGAAGGAGAGCTTCTATCAGATCCATCATTGTATCGACAACTTGTTAGGAGTTTGAACTACTTAACAATTACGCGCCCCGACATTTCTTTTGTGGTACAGCAAGTTAGCCAATTCATGCAGGCTCCTCGTCATCTTCATCTTTCCGCTGTCCATCGTATTATTCGATATCTAAAAGGCACTTCTTCACATGGGTTATTATATTCCACAGATCCTTCTTTACAGTTAACCGGATATAGTGATGCTGATTGGGCTGGATGTGTTGATACTCGTCGCTCGGTTACTGGATGGTGCATGTTTTTAGGGACAACCCTCATTTCTTGGAAGAGTAAGAAACAAGATAGAGTTTCCAAGTCTTCCACAGAGTCTGAGTATCGTGCTATGTCTGCTGCTTGCTCAGAGATAACGTGGCTTCGTGGGTTATTAGGTGAACTTGGTTTTCCTCAACTTTGTTCCACTCCTCTTTATGTTGATAATACAAGTGATATTCAGATCACTGCAAATCCCGTATTTCATGAATGTACAAAACACATCGAAGTGGATTGTCATTCGATTCAGGAAGCTTACGACAAATGTGTAATTACCATCCCTCACATTTCAACTATACATCAAACTGCGGATATTTTCACGAAAGCACTTTCTCGGCCTCGACATCAATTCTTGATTGACAAATTGATGCTTATGGATGTACCAGCATCAATTTGAGGGGGATGTCAGTGGATTATAGTTTGTATCCAGGGGATAATGATTGATAGATACATTGACTATAATCAGGGATGCAAATCAGCTGTAATTAACAGTTTAGATAGTATAATCAGGCTGTAATTAGAGATAGTAATTAGCATATTCTAGGAGGTAACTAGACTATAATCAGTTACTGTAATTAGCAGATACTCATAAGATAGTTAGGCTATAATTATGGCATAATGTGTGCATCTCTTGTGTATATAACCGGACAGAAATATAGAGGGAAGGGACATTGAATCCAACTTTGATAGGAAGTTGGTAGATACAAATGCTCCTGTCGATCAGGGAACAGAGTCAAATATATTGCATAATTTTGAACTACCGATTTCATTAACTATGTTGCAAAATTTTCGTGGTGCTCAAGGAGCGTAAGCAGGATTCATGGCAAGAAAACAGAGGATTGAAGCAACAATAGGATGTCAAGTCCCGAGGAATGACGGGAGAAGACATGCTCTGACGCTGACAGTCAGCGATTATGAGAGGCGTAGGGGGATGCTCTAAGCTATGCAAAGTCCAGGTAAAAGTGTAAAAAAACACTGCTTGGTTCTGTTTTTTATTTTTAAATATATTGTTGCTTTTTAAGGTTGGATTAGTCGCTAAATGGTTTAGGGGTTACGCCAATATTCCACTTAATTAGTAAACGTGACATGTTTGTTTAGATGAAAACCAGTTGGTTAGTCATCCACATTGATTTGCTTAGGTGAATACTAAGAACAATTTCTTGACCTGCTGTCTGGACCAAGCAGGCAACAATTTTAATTAGCTAGATAATTTCAGTAAGAGAATATTTTACGCGTTAGCCGGGCCCTTGACCTAATGTTTTATTCACCAAAAAGCTTGCGGGTGAAGGAAAAATTTAGCCTATTTTTATATAAAATTAACAAAAATGACCAATTTTTAAAAAGTTGGCCAATTTTGGCCGATGGGATACCCAACTGTCAGTGGAGTATTTACTTTTTATGAGATACCCAACTGTCAGTGGAGTATCCTATATATGAAATATCCAACTGTCAGTGGAGTATCCTATACAAATTGGGATACCCAAATGACAGTGGAGTATTCAATCGGCTAAAATTGGCCATTTTTTCCAGAATGGATATTTTTGTTAAAATTTTTTAAAAATCGGCTATTTTTGTCATTTTTTCAAAGGTTGCAACCCCTATTTTTTGTAACAGCCATTTATCAGTCTAGTACATCTCCCATATCCTCAATTTATTTTTCTCTTTTGATTCTACTAAAATGTTTTTCACCAGTATCTTATAATAGCATGGCATGCTTTTTTGATTGGGAAGGTATCACAACTCACAGTCAGATACATGGTCAATGCAAGAGAAGATTTATCAAAGCAAAAACTGATATGGATCTGATATTTAAGATGTGCTCATCTTGAAGGACAAATAGCAAGAATGTTAATATATATATTTGTAAGAACTATGAAATAAACACTGAATTGTGTTTGTGGCATTTGTAAGTTACAATTTTTTATATTTTTTTTGGGATGTTTGTTTATTGAATGAGATAACATTTAAATGGTTGTCACAGGGCATGATTTCGCAAGTTATCATATGCTTGCATCTTGATACAAGTATGCATGTCTTGAATCTATATATATAAGCGTGCATGCACAGTTTAATGTCTATTTAGTATTTACGGAAGATGTTTAATGATGGATAATAATGTTTGAAGCAATTGGCTTTTCCATCAAGTAGCTCTTAGAACTTTTGGTACTTCACTGTGTACATGAAGAACATGTGCTGGTTTGTTGTTAGGTTGACTACTGTATAATCTTAAAACTTAGTGTTTAAATGGTTTTGATATTGGCACCTACATGTGGCTAATGGAAGTTAACAACCAAGTCAAGTGTATGGTAATGGCAGGGTCCTATCGAGTATCCAGTACGCAACATGGCTACCATTGGAAACTAATTAAATCAGTATTCATATGTTTTAAAAGTATGTGTGACCAATAGAATCTCACGTTAATCCATCATGAACCAACACGGCCGTCCCGCTTCTGGGAGAAAGGCAGCGGATTTAGGAATTGAAAATTTCAAATAGTCCGCTCAATAGCATCTCTTGTTTCAACAAAAAAAAATTGTTCATGTACATATACCCCTACACTGCATCATAAAAAATAATCAAATATCCTATTGCTGCATCATAAAATATAAAACCTAAACTGCATTATAACTACTAAATCGCTCAACAGGAACTATTGCCAAATAAATATTCCCTTCTCCACGTCTCCTTAAAGTTGCAGTCTACTTTTCTTGAATTCCGGGTAGAATCCTCATCCCTCTGGTATCTTCTCTAATGACCCCCCCAAAAATTAACTTTATTTCTGCCCACTTTACCGTCTGTATACTCTGTCAAACTCGGGTCACTATTCAGTCCTCCAGCCTCCAACTAATTATATTAAACAACATATTTTAGATTGCCAAATTTTCAGGATATGCAAATGTATAAAATTCGTTGAAGGTACTCTGTGCTCCCTGGTTTCTGGATGTGCACCAGTTGAAGTGAAGTGGAGTTTCAAATGCTCTCAAACAGTACAGGGTCCGCCCACATTCCATGCATAAAAATCCTGAAAAAAGAATGTGTCGGGTACAATGACCAAGTATACGCAAATTGAAGAGTCCATTGCACCCCTCCAAAGTACCCGATCATATTTCCATATATGCCCGCTCACAACTTGATCAATGTAGCTCCCAACCTAAAACACTGTACATCAAATGAAAGGGTTATTTTGTGTACACAATTAAAATCTAGAAAGAACCACAAATCAAGATTTTTACAAAGATGATAGAATTAAATTTTTGTGGAGTGGAATTAAATAAGATTGGAACAGCATTCTTCCAAGTTAAATTATATCCTTTGGAACATGTTGTAGAGCTGCCCCTTCGTTATATTCTCATAATTTAATTAGTCTAAGATTCATGCAGGCAAAACATCCGCGTACTATCCAACATCCAATATCAGACCTATCTAGTGACCAAAAACTTAATCCAGACTTGTAAGAATTATTTAATATCCAACTCAGGAACTAAGCATAAAGAACTTGCTCACAGCACCTTGAGCTTTAAGTCATCTTTATCTTTCAAAACAGAAACCAATGTCGTCTTCTGATTCTTATGATCATTCACACAAATTTAAAAAAATTTCTCTTCCCATATTTATGAATGACAACACATATATAACAGTACGATCCCTCTATTAGAGGACTCTGTAACTAATAAAGTACTATCTCTAGAAACTTTAATGTTTTACATTTAATTATCATAATCATGTCACTACTGAGCTTCAATGTTGTCTTATCAACCACTACATTTTCAAAAAATTGCAGTCAGATGGCATGTATAATTTTTGTTACAAGTAGTATTTACATTATTTCTATTTTCATTTTTTCCCCCTTTAAAATTCCTTCCTCCCAAAGTCCAAAGTTAATTCAATATGTAAACTATCTTGCCTTCATTGGCCAAAATCCTGACCTACTTATTTGACCATGATGTTGTCCCAACTCCCAACCTTAAATTGAACCATAATAGAATATATACTACAGTGTATAGTTGGTAGCTGCAATAGTTATACTACAGTCATTTTGTTCAAATTCAGCCATCTTGCCAATCTCTAGTATAATTTAGGAAACCCATTCATAAGGACACATCCATAATCTTTCTTATCAATCCAACCAAATATATCCATTTTAAATCCTTCAGTTACCTTTTTAATAATCCCATATTTTGATAGCCCACCAGAATGAATATGCAATTTATAAAATTCTGCTATTAGGTGACTAAAATTTCTATAATTATTAGATCCATTAAACCCCAAAACCAACCGTGACAGGTATACATATTCTTTATTCATTACACAACACTTAATAAATTATATTATTATTATTATTGTTATTATTGTTATTATTATTATTATTATTATTATTATTACTATTATTATTATTATTGTTGTACATATATAGATCCTTGCACTTGAACTTCTAGATTGTTACATTATTCGCTCCTTGAAGAGATCTCATCCTCAAATTCATAAGCTTACTTGCAAGTAAAGGTATACATACTCTGCTTCTAGACATTAAAATCTTCTAATGTATCAGACCTATAAAAAGAAGACTCTAATAAAAGTTAATAACATGCATGTAATTACTTATAACGAGTTGAGAGTTTCCTCCTTGATGTGTACCTATTAAAGACCTATAGAACCATGTCAAACTGAAGCTCTGATACGTAAAAGCATGTATTGTGGTCTATTTTGCTCTAAACAGGGCAAAGTCCTTGCAGCAGAATTTCTCTAGCCTGCGAGAAGCAAACTACTCCTGCATTCACAGTGAGTTAGTATCTCAGGCGTCGCTAGTTCCCAGTTGATTTCCTTTAGGTCTGTCCCCAATTTTAAACACCGTCATAAATACCGTCCTAGCATTACCACTGAACTCCACGGAAGTTTTAACTTGTCTCAATACTTGAATAAGGGTGGTTGTTGGACTATACAACCTTAACATTTATCTAGTCGGTTGCTCTAATCCATAAGTAATATTTCGCAGGTCCTCGGACAATTTATCTAAACCTAGCCTTCATATTCTATCTTAACCTTTCTGACACAATAACCATCAGTGCCACTTGTTTTATCTTTTAAATTATCGAAACACCAACAACAAAATCTATACTTTCAAACATAGCGATCATCCCAACCACACTTTTGGCCCCTACACAAGATTCTTTCTTACTAAATGAGATTTATATCATACATTAGTTAATTAACTGCCTGATCTTACATACATTGATCGCTTCTTCATACTTCTTTGTTGTAGTGCATCAACATGGCATATTTTTGTGTTCACATTTACATTCATAAATCATGATAATCACAACTTTATATAGTAGCTCTATATCTCTTCGTCTAACATCTTAACATTCCTTATACTATCTATACAAGACTCATCAACAACGCGTTTTATAATTTCTTCATGGTTTTCCAAGGACACTTCTAACTCTATCTCCAAGATTTTCGTGAAGTTATAATTTTAGTAATATTATTTCACATAGATATGCTAATTCTTTCTCTGGAAGACATGGCTCACATCACCCTTTATTACAAATTTTTTAATTAAGAAAATATTATAATACTACTTGATCTCCCAGAATACTACAGTAGTACTAACTTCCTATACATAGGATAGTGCACTAACAAAAGAAAAATATTTTATAAAATGCAGCAAAATTTGGAAGGGCATGCCACTGCTAGGTAGCCACATGCAGTATGCAACAAAGTAAATGAGTAATCTTGTCAAATGCAGCAAAATTTGGAAGGGCATGCCACTGCTAGGTAGCCACATGCAGTATGCAACAAAGTAAATGAGTAGTCTTGTCAAATGCAGCAAAAGTTGTAGAAACTATATAATTTGACAAATCAATTATATGTGTTTCAAAGCAGTATGAAAATCAAGAAGCATGTGAATGTTACAGGCATGTCTACTTCAGTTATGAGGTACAATAGTTTTTGATTTGACAGTGCAATAATTATTTTATACTAAAAAATAGATAAAATGAAGTGGCCTTTCATCTTTGTTTATTATCTAAGTAGGATGTTGTTTGAAAGTTGATGTTGTATATTAATTGAAGAGAAATGAGTTACACTTTCAGTTCAGACTTATTTTTATTAGTTCTGGTCACTTTCAGACTTATTATTTTTCTTATGCCATAATCTAGTCACTTACGTCCACGGTATCACTTTTCAAAGTGTTTCGTAAATAATATTCAAAAAGTTCAAACTTAAAGAAATTAAAACTTTCACATTCTGCAAATAACGTTACACGGCGATAACAGAAAACTAAATCATACATCATTGAAAACAGACAAAATGAAATGGAAACACAATGACAACATGACCACCATCAACGCTACAGTTTTTCATGGGTCCGCAAGGTTAACATAATACTCATCGTACTCTCAATCCGCAAGCTCCTCTTCCTCGCGTTTCTTGGCATCTTCGATTTCCCTTAATTAATGAGCCTCTTCCGCATCTGCAACATACTGTGCTATTTCAGCATCTTCTCTTTCAATCATCTCCTCCTGCATTCGATGGTACTTATCATGGATTCCTTCCTTCCCACGAATAAATTCCTCCTTAGTAATGAAACAGTCTTTATAAGACTTCTCAAGTTTATCCCATTCTTCTGTGAAGGCGTCTATCAATTGAAAGTTCACCAGTCCAAATCCATAGAACTCATCACTATTTGGGACCCAGTCTTTATCCTTTATCTCTTCTCTAACCTTCATCCTTCGCATCCTTCTCATGAAATCCTCTTGTTCGTACACGGCTCGCTTCTTAGCCTTTTTTCTTCAATCAATTTCTTCTTAGAAACTTCATTTTGCTTCTTCAGATGAGTACCTGAGAACAGTGTTGTAGAGGTTGCAATTTTTTTCCCCTTATCCATTTCTAAGATTTTACTTCAATATGAGAGATTGTTGTGGTTTTGGGTTACATGGAATGATATATTTATAAGCCAAACATGTGGCTTTAATAGGAGATTCAAGATATTAATGTGATAAGTTTACATGTGACTTCTGGCCTAATTTCAGGCTTTCATCTGTATATCATAAAAACACGAAATGACTTGACACTGATACAATTAAATGCAATGAGATTTCATCTGCAAAAAGTGAAACCTTTTATCAAATTGTTATATTTTCCTGTGTATTTCATTAATATGATTTGACTTCCACATGGACCTTTTCAGTATTTTATCGCAAAATTATTGAAATTGCTTGCATGTGGTTTCTACTGTGTACTCACGGGATCATATTAATTTCTCATCCACAACTGTTAGCCTTATTAGCTTTTCATTATCACTCAGCTACTTACACTATATAAATTTTATACCCTCACACATATTTCATCCAAACAGTACTACGATGTCATCGTCCACAAATCACAAGTGGTTGCTACAAGAAAGAGATGACGATTACCGTAGTCTTAGGGTAAGCGATCCAGTGGAGTACTTTGCTGGTGTACGCCGAGAATGGGCATTTCGACGTGAAGAATCTGAAAGTCTTACACATGATCTGATCGCTATGAGTGTAAGGGTTCCGCTTCGTAGTTCCCTATCCATATATCCTCGCCCTAGGCATCCTATTCAAGTATTGAGACAAGTTAAAACTTCCGTGGAGTTCAGTGGTAATGCTAGGACGGTATTTATGACGGTGTTTAAAATACTACGTGATCTGCCACTAGGCATCCTAGTCTCGGGATAACTACTATTGCTTCCTTCTTTTTTTCAAAGTAGGTCCTTTTATATTATTACACACAAGACAATGCAATTTTTTTTAATAAAAATGATCTTATGACTTTTTTAATATTATTATTATAATTATAATTTAACTTCCTCCGGAACTTGACCATAACAATCAATTCTGATGAAAATTCTTATTTCCATCAAGAACCCTGTAGTCTTAATTCTATAAATATATTTTCCTTAAAGAACCTCGTAGTGTTGATCTCTATAAATCTATATTATTAATAGGCATTTTCATATTACAATAATAATAATAAATTAATAATCTCATAATCATAATAATTTAGAATTCATATTTGAGGTCCCGATATCTACATCAAAAAAATCGAATTCATTTTTCACCTCGAAATCAATCCTTAGTTCAAAACAAAAAATCCCCAAGAAATGCAACCTTTATTTAGAAAGTTGATAGACATTTGAAACATTAAACCAATATTTTTCCCTTAATAATTCTATCAAAATTGGAATATTATAGTGTGATGCTCCTGTTTTTAAGTTACTCACACTTGATGAAGAAGTTATCATTCTTATAAGATTACATTGTAAAGGGATTTAAAAAAAATTCACCTACTTGAATTCTTTTTGTGTTTTTGAACCAATGTGAATTATAGATATTAAATCTTATTTATATTTTGAAGGCAACGAAAAACTTATATAGTAATTATGTAATGTTTGGTGATAGATATGATAATCATAATGTCTATTAGATGAAGCAGGGGGGAGCGCATTTACCCCATTTCTAATCATAATATGCACTTACCTCATGCGTATCATAACATGAACATTAATGAATAGCTATTTCGGCATCTTTTCTGGATATAATAGGAGAACAAAGGTATAATTTCTTATGAGATTAAAAAGTCTTATTGAAAAGACTAAATTACCCAAATTTTTAATATTTATATAACAGATGTGTTTTGTGGGAATTGAACTCAAATTATTTCATTCAGCTATACAACTTCTTACCACTACATCGTATTGCCACATGTGCTTTTTATCATACACATATGTAAGTGTGCTAAATAAATATTTTATTTAACTTTAAAAATACTTACTTGAATTCCGCAAAAAAAAAAGATAGTTAGTTGAATATTTGTACAGTTAATTTTAAAGAATTGAATTCCAGATATAAAATTAGGCATGATACATAAATGTATTATTATCTTATTTATTAATCATTTTTTAGTTTGAAAATATATCTCATATATTTTTAACATATTTTTTATTATAAAAAGTAATTAAAATGTACATATATAATTTTTAAATAATATTGAAAATAGAATAGCTTATATATAAATAATCTATATTGGTATTACATATTTAGATAAGTTCGAATTATAATGAGTCAATGCATTTTAGAACTTGGTCCATTATCAAAAAAATATTCGAAATTATACTACATGACCCGACCGAAAAATATCGTCACATTCTACGTTTAGTAAATTTAAATTACAAGCTCGGCGATAATATTTTACCAATAATGTGAATTTTTTTAATATCTTATGTTAATATAAATTAATGTGTTCGGGGTCTTTATAGGATCAAGTCAATTGATTATTTATATTAAAATTACAAACTTCACTGGTAAGGCATTATTATTTTTGGGATTTGTCCCAATTTTAAGAATATTTGAAATTTGAAATGAGATCTCACTAGATTTGTTAAAACTACGATGATATATTAAATCGATTTATTTTTCATTTTTCACTTTGAAAAAACTAGCTTTTTAAAAATAATTCTTTTAGAGCAGCAATATTCATTGATCAAGATAATATTGAATAAATATTTTAAATTATTTTAATATTTTGAATTATTCAAATAAAAGTTTTATCTATACTATATATTGTAGCATTTGATTCAATGCAATTTATAGTATTTAAGGAAAAACATATATTTTTCAATAATTTGAAGAAATTAACCAGTTCAACTGATATTTATAAAATTTTATTGAACTGAGAATTTTTAATATTAGAAGAATAGTATAAAATGTTATCAAATTATTATATGAAGAAATATTAGAGTCGTAATGAAAGAAACTTAAAAACGGTTTTAATAACGATATAAATACAATTTTTCTTTCGAATTCTTGAAAAAAATCATGAATATCAATAATAAGTCTTAAAAATATATAATTCATTTTTATGTTACAACCATGATTGATGGTTGCGTGAAAAAGTATATGGATTGTTTGTCGGTGATAATGTGAATACCATATATAAATTATAGCAATTTATTTATTACATAATTTTAATTTTTGAATAATTATAAATGCATGTTATTTAAGTAATCAATTATCTCACTAGATGTTAATAATGATTATACATGTACATAAATCAGATATTTAGCATATAAATAATTGAAACCATCATAATTTACTAAGAGATGTAACATACAATAATTTACATGCTAACAAACACACATACATATAACTTAATTTTACTTTGTTAACAGTAGTGTAAATAAAAAACTAACATTTTCCCATACATATATACGTTGAATTTAAAAAACTAATATTTTTCATTAAAACCAACTTTAATATTAACAATAGGACGTTTTAAGTGGTATAAAATGCCACTTATCAATTACACCCCCGAGGGAGCACTCCTAACTCAGCAAAGAAAATGAACCCTTCAAGAATTTTATCTTTAAGATAGACCCAAAACTCCTTGATATATCTCATATTTATACCATCTGGACCTGGGGCCTTATCATTACTAAAAGATTTCAAAGCAAATTCCAATTCCTCCATGCAAAAAACTTGCTCTAACAGATCCACCTCCTTAGCCTTCGGCCTTGAGCAGAGTAAAGAATCCAATTGACAAACCTCCAATTTCCCCTTATTATAAATACCTTTGAAGTATTAAAAAAAAGGTAGTTCTAATTTCCTCAGAATCACTCACCAACTTATCTTCTACTACTATATTCTCAATCCTATTCCTACATTTCCTTTTCTGAATTACCTTATGTAAGAATTTAGTATTTTTATTCCCTTGCAAATTCCATTGAATTCTTGCTTTTTGTTTTAACATAGAATCCCTTTTCCTAAAACACAAAGCCAAATCCCAGGAACACTTTAACACCTCATCACCCCGAACATTGTTCTTATCAAAATATGTCAATTTTGAATTTAACTCTTTAATCTGCATGTCTAGACTGTCTTTAGAATCTCTACACCACTGCTTCAATCCCAACCTAAATTGCTTCAGCAGCACCTGAAAGTTAACTCTTGAGTCAGAATCCTTGAATTGATGCCAAAAATTTTCCATCTCTTTCCTAACCCCATCATCTGTTAACCACCAATTAAAAATCCTAAAAGGTATTGGACTCCCTTTACCTTACTTAGTAGACAACATTATAGGTTTATGGTCATAAACCATCATATTAAGAGCACAACCTTCCCAACAGCCAACTGAATACCAATTATCATTCACCAAAAACCTATACAACTTGCTATATTTTCCATAAGGACCGAATCAAGTGAATTCATTATTGACCAAACCAATATCACACAAATTATTATCCTTAATATATGAACCAAAACCTTGCATATCCAACCTCCTATAGGTGCAATTGGCACTTTCACTATTATCCTTGATGCTATTAAAATCTCCCACTATACAGACCATGTCAGTACCAACAATATTCAAAACAGCTGAGAGTTCTACCCATAACTTCCTCTTAAAATGCAAACCCAAAGGACCACACACATTTAACACATGAAATGATTCCCCAGAGACTATACTTCTAAAGTGAATCCATTAACCAGTTCCTGCATGAAGCCATCCCAATATTCTGAAAACATAACTCATCCCAAGACATTAAAAGCCCACCTGATAAACCTATTGAGTTTTGAATCAACCAACCATGCTGATCAATTGGCCCAAATAACGCCGGACTAGTTTTGCTAATTTTTATTTTCCGCTAGGCCTGGGCTAAAATAAATTGACTTACGTTTTATTTTTGTGTCGGTCGAATTAATTAATTAATTATAATTAATTAATCACCGACCTACCGACCTAATTAATTAACGCGTTTTAATTAATTATGGTAATTGTATAGCGCACAAGTTTTTCCTCCCTATATAAACACCTAAAGTGCGTAAGGGTTAAACACACAAACACACAGTCGTTCCTAAAAACCTACCCTCTAACCCGTAATAGTTTCTTACTCGTTTTCAAACTCGCTGAGAGTGTCGACCTTCGGCGTCACCACTGTAATGGGAGGCTTTTTGCCCGCACAATACTGTGAGGGCTAATAAACTTTAAGTAAACAGTTTCGCACTAGACTCGGGTTTTTATATCTTTCGCAATACGCTTCCTGTCTCCGTTCTTTTCTTTTATTCGATTATATATTTTGCGCACACACACCTATACATATATTTGTTTTTTACACAAATTGTTGATAACAATATCTACCTAGACATACTACATTTTAGGCATACATTCAGTTTTGTATTAGGTACCGGCTACAGAATTTCAGGTGCTAACAAAATATATTCCCCTGTTCAATATACTCTAACAAAACAAGACCCTAATAAACCGTTTGGAAAATATTTAAAAAATTACACTCTCTGTTTTTTTTATTTGTCGCTTTGACTTTTGCACATATTTTAATGTGGTTTAACCGGCTATTTTGAAATATGATTTTAAAATATATTTTTTTGTGAATTAAAATATAAGTTTTCTACTTTTATTTACAAAAAGAAAATTTTATAAATAATAATTTTAATTAGCCGGTCAAAACACATTGAAATGTGTGCAAAAGTCAAACCGACAAATAAAAAAAACAGACGGAGTAATACTCTTCCCTAAAAGATTGAAGTCTAAAGCTTACCCTGACCCGCAAGGGTTGGCTCAGTTGGTTAAAGAGAGTCTAAAGCTTACCCTGGCCCGCAAGGGTTTGCTTAGTTGGTTAAAGAGAGGATAACTATCCTCTTGTCCCAAGTTCGAATCCCACGAGAGGAGAATTTATGATTATGTCTCCAGAGTTAGAGCATGTCGCTTAAATGCAGTTTATCTATCTTGGTTCACGTGGTTTGCAGGCTATTTCGTGAGCTCGTAGGGTTTACCCAGTGCGCACCTGAAGGGTAGCGGTTACGGGTTACCGGGAAAAAAAAAACTTACCCTGCAGTACTAGTATCTGATCCATCAACATTTATAGCTTCCTCCTCACCTTCAACTCTTCCACGATCTTTGGAATCACCTATATTATCGTCAAAACTTGAAGCTGCATGAAAGCTTGCAGGCTGCAGCAACGTGGTAGAACCGATCTCTCCATTTACAAAGTCTTTGAATTTTTCTCGACTTCAATAATCTCAATTTCCGGTTTGTGATAAATCTCACACCTGATGGTGGCAAAGAATTATCCTTATAAAAGAACCTAAAGTTCTTCCGAAAATCAGTTCTTGCATGAAATCCTCTATCATTGAAGAGAATATCATTATGTAAATCTACTGGTAGGAATGACACGAGATGCAAGTGACATTATTATATTCCCACAAAATCAACCTAAAAAGAAAACCACATTACAATACAATCTAGCAAAAAGGCACAAACATAAATAGTAGAAAAAACTTAGATTAGATTACATAAAGAATTTTTACAAATTCACCCCAGATATTATTTGATCTTCTTACTCTGGCACTTGCATAGCAGCAGCAGCAGCAAAAAGTACACACTGTAAAAAATTGCAATTCATAATCATTTACCAACAATTGCTTAGGGAACATTTACCGGGGACTTTGATGCGAAAAACCTAGTGTGGTACTCGAATAACACAATAAAATAGCCAACATATAAAGAAAAAATACAGTACCCTGAGTATGAGACTTTAACAGCTATGTCATGCAAAGTCATATATATTAAACTTCAGGAATTTTAATGTAAATGGCCATTCTTATAAGCATTTTATGCAATCTTCTTTTCTTGGCAGATTTACATAGCATCTCCAAGACTCCAACCCAATATATTATTTTGGTATCATTCTGGGTCGAACTCAACAATATAAGAAAACAAAAAGGACACCATATGTAGCGGAAGCCAACAGCTGCTAAAGAATTTGTTTCCGGGAACACCCTTAGTTTTGCACAAAAAATTAAAAAATGTTTAAACATGTTTTTTCTTATGTAAAAAGATGCAAACAAATCATCAGAATTGGTTGCCCTTTGTATGGCATATAAGCCTAACTATTCCACACACAAAAAAAGATGTCTATGCAATACTGGTGAATAGTACTTCAGTTATCACCTCTGTTCTCATACTCGAATTATGTGCATATCATGAACTTCTGCAAGGAACCCTGGTCTACAGAAAGTAGAGACTCTAATGCTGTCAAAACCACCAAAAGACGATTCGCTCTGCTACAACACAACCCAGCATTAATACCTCGGCCAATAATCCAGCGCAAACTGCAACTGATAGCAATAAACAAGGTAAAACAAGCACTACACATAACCGTAGTAGCACTGGCTCTAATAATGTTAAAAGGTATCTGTCGAAATTCGGTTCTCCCATTTTCTTGGGACATCCTTCTATGTTAACCAGGATACTACCAACTCTTGATATTGCCGCTTCTGAAGAGCTAAGATTAGTAGAATTATAGTAGTCTGTCCATGCCTGAAAAATCCGCCAACAAAACCATCTCACCCCTTCCCAAGCCCACTGCTGTCACTTCCACTGTTACACCTCCACGTCCTCAGCTATCACTGTTCCCATGAACGAAGCTGCAAATATTCCCAACTTATATCATTCATTAAGTAGAAATTGCAAGCTATCAACCAGAAGAAGTTTAATCATCACAATAAATATCATAAAAAACAAAATTCGGCCTCAATATTAGTGTCGTAACAGTTTGACCTTAACATCAGACCTTTGAAACAACTCTTAAACATTTAAAATACATAACCTAAACCATTTGAGAAATAGAAGAATCACTCCTATTATTGAACAACGAGGTCTGATATTTACCTAGCATTGCTATGTGATTTGTCATCATTTGCAGCTTCTTTCAGATTTATGCCTTTCATTCTCTCACAATCTTCAAAATCACTCACACTACTGAACCCGATTCTCCATTCACAACATACATACACTAGAGATTGGGTCGATTTCAATAATCTTAATTTCTGGTTAGTTTCAAACCTTAAACCACATGATCAAAAATATTATTATTATGAACGAACCCAGAGTTCTCTCGGAAACCAGTCGCTGGATAAAATCTCCTGCCAATTTAGAGACCAGACAAAATAAAACTACGGTTAGGAGTGACGCGAAATGCTAGTTATCAACCAACAAAAGGAAAGCTAGCTTACAATACAATACACTAAAAAGGGGAAAAAAATTAACGAGTACAATTCTAATAAATGTAAGCAGGCACCCATTTTATTGTAATATTCTTAGGGCGGTTCTTAGCCAACAGTATTCACATATACTGAGACTTGGTCTCAACATCTCAAATGGAAAAACATGTCCAACGCGATACAAGGAAGGAGGCTTCAACACCTTAGTTCAATGATCCATCGCAATAGACTGACCCGCGCCACACACGGGTTGTTAAGCTATTATATATAAGAAAATCTAAATATTAAGTATTCTAACATAAAGAGAAATCGCAAGGTAAACGATACTTTCCTCCAATAAAACCAAACTAACAAAGTCTGAACTGCCTGTTTTCTACAGAAATTATAAATAAAATCACAATTAAAGATTGGAGAGTTTAGATGGACTAAAGAATCTAGAATTATATATATCTGACTCTTCAGATTTTCTAAGGATTGAATGACTTTTCAAATCATACATCCCATAAGCCACAACCTTGCCGAACATATCCTCGACATAGAAATATATGCAGTTGGATTTGTATGCATTGTGCTCATCCATTGATATCGAGCTACAATCATTCCATCCCAATAATAGGGCTTCTTTCCCAGGGAGGCTGCTTGTCTCATCCCAATAGTAGTAGTTAGAATGACCATTAACAGTGTCACTCCAGTACTTCAACTTGAAAATGCAAAAAGATATGGTAGTGTAGCTTCTTCGTCCAAACATCCTCTTAATCATCAACATTTCTCCGGTCTTTGATTCCACAAGATAAAAGAAACAGTAAGCATCCATCACTGAACGCGAATCAATACCGCATATTTCACCTCCTATCTTCATCTTCTTCCATGTCCAGCTTGTGTAGGGGTCGGTTTGCCATATATGATATCGTCATTGTAAACAAAGAGTGCTCCGCTTGCAGCAATGGTGTAAAACTGTTCACCACAAAACATAATGTCTTCGACATCTTCATCAAATCTGAGCCATGATGATTGATGATGACAAGGCTGGTCTACAAAAGAGAAGGGTAGTACCAAAATTGTTAAGAAGTTCTCGTTTCTTCGAGAACTTGAGACAAATAATGCAGTTAGGATCAGTAGGCATAGTTGTGGATGACACAAATTTCATATGGGAACCGAGCAGTATATTCTTTGGCAGAGGTGGAAGCTCGAGAAGAAGTTTTGTGACGGGATTATAAAGCAATGGTTGGTACACAGAGGTGCCTAGAATTAACCATCCATCATATGAAGAATATATTTTCATCTTATAAGAACTGAAATCAAAAGAAAAACATGATTCTTCATCATTTCTATCAAGACGGATACGTTTATGCCACTTGTATGGATTAGTGTTGAAAACTATTTTATCTTTCTCTCTTTCTCCCTGGAGCAACCATGGAGTTGTCGGCAAGATATGATTTTTCCATATTTATTTAGCAACACATCACCATGTACGACAAACAGCAAGACACTGATAAAGATCAAGAAAGCTATGATTGTTAATATCTCGAAGGAGTCCAAAGATGATGAACAGTACATCAGCAGGCATGTCAGCCCAAGACACTCTGTGATTAATGACGCAGAAGGTGTTTCTGTCAAAAAAACTGCACATCTCCTTAAATATGTTTTATACAGGGACTATCTTTCTACATCTAAATAGTGTACCAATAATCACGACAATGGTATTTTAAGATAAGATTCTTTACCATAACAGACTGACAATTAATTATTCTCTCTTTCTTTATAGACAAGGACTTCAAAATACTTTCATCTAAAATGATATGATGCTGCTGCTGATTTTATCTAGTTTTGTTTTCTATAGGGTGGAGCTGATCGTGGACAGTCTTGCACTATCTTGCACTAAAACAGTTCTGTTAGTCAAAATGGTGAATATGTAGTTCATGTCAAGTGCCCTTGTTTTCTTCCTCTAGTTGATGTGATCTAGAAATTGAAGTGTAAAAACTGCACTATGTAATAACAAGATATTGTCGTCAAGCATAACCCAATCTCAACTTTCAACACTAAGATTCTCAAATTTTACATTGTGGTATGTAATCTTATCTTGTCTCTAGTATAAATAGGATTCCTTAAACCTAAAATAGACTCGCTAGTGGCACCTTGTTTTAGTTTCTAGTCTCTTTTTTACATATGATCTATTAAGCTTATTCAAGATAGTTAACTTTGTACATAGTTCATATTCTGAAATTTAGCTTAGTCTGTTTTGGCTCATAGAGTAATTAGTGAGTTAGATCAGATGGGTACTTTAGTCTTTTCCTTTCTTTTGAGTTGTCTGTATAAATACAGTTGATATCATTCAGTTGTAAAATAAGAATTAACAGTTTTCACTCAATCATTTCTCTCTCTAAATGGTAAATGGTATCAGAGCATACTTTCTCTCTCTATAACAAACTCATCTTCTTCACTTGTATCAATCAATTCAGTTACATATGATTCCACCATTAAAGCTTCATACAAGCTTCGTCATCTTCATATAAATCATAAAACACCTATATAATCTCTCTTATTAGCTATTAATACTAGTTGAACTGTGTCTTGATTTGTGTTTTTCAACAAACTCAAACTGTTATTCATATATATTGAGTAACTGATTGCAAGAAAACGTCATCTATGGCGAGAATTGAAGATAATGATCATCAAACTGAAGAAGCAACATATCAAACTGAGGAGACTAATCTGGAAGATGAATTTCATTCTATATCTTTGGAAACGAGTCATCCGCTGTATCTTCATCCATCTGATCATCCAGGTTTGATTCTTGTGAGTACTGTTTTTAATGGTGAAAACTTCAATGAATGGAAGAGATCTATGTCTTTGGCTCTGTCAGCTAAGAATAAATTAGGATTTGTTACTGGAAAATTCAAGATACCTTCAGAATACTCTAAGTACTTTGATCACTGGCAGAGATGTAACGATATGATAATCACCTGGATTTTGAACTCAATTGTTCCTGAAATAAGATCTAGCTTGGTGTTCATTCCACTTGTTGTAGATGTGTGGAATGATATTCACACCAGGTATACTCAGAGTAATGGACCTAGAATATTCGAACTGAAGCAAACCATGAGTGCTCTTCATCAAGAAACTATGTCTGTTTCCACATACTATACAAAGTTCAAGATGTTGTGGGATGATTTTGTTAATGTTTCTAATATACCTAAGTGTATATGTTTGTGTACTTGCAAAGCAAAGGCTCAAAATGAGCAATATGATGAGTTAATGAAAGTAACTCAGTTCTTGATGGGGTTGAATGAATTGTATACTAACATTAGAGGTCAATTACTCATGATGAACCCTATGCCCAAACTTACTCAAGTGTTGGCTCTACTTTAACAAGAAGAAAGACAGAGAAGTCATATGTCTATGGCACAACCAACTGTTGAGTCTGTAGTATTAATGAATAGGACTGTTGGTAGCAATTTCAAGAATCAGAAATTTGCTGGTAGTCAAAAGTTTACTGGTGGACAGGACTTCAAGAGAAGTTTCAATGATGGAAGGAAGAACAATTTAGAATGTACCTACTGTCATGGTACTAATCACACTCGAGATAGATGTTTCCATTTAATTGGTTTCCCTCCTAGAAAAACAAATGCAAATGTGGGAAAAATGGTGGCTCAATTGGCTACAACTCCAAATGTGAACAATGCTGAGTACTCTAAAGCTGCAGATACAGAGAGTAACTCTCAGACAAATGATTAAGGTTCAAACACAACACTGACAAGCTCACAATATCAGCAATTACTGCAAATTCTGAATCAGAATAACTCAACTGCTTCTAACAGTGAAATACCTCAATCAGGTAACATGTCTCTGTTTCATACTTGTGCCTATATGACATCAATTTGTGCAATTAACAATCATAATTCTAATGACTGGATCATTGACTTTGGGGCTACTGATCATATTACTTGCTATCATAATCTTCTTACTAAGATCACTAAATGTGATATTGATATTTGCTTACCAAATGGTTATCAAACAAAGGTGAAACTGAAAGGAACAGTTCACTTGACACCTGAAATTGTGCTGTATGATGTTCTACTGGTTCCAATATTTCAGTTTAACCTGATATCAGTCAGTAAACTCACATCTACCTTAAACTGTGATGTGCAATTTCGATCAAATAAATGCATTATACAGGATTGTTTGCAGAAGAAGGTGATGGGGATTGGTAGGATGCAGGGTTCTCTCTACAAACTCATTCTACCTAATCAAAAGAATCTCAGTCATGTTATCTCTGCTACTCTCAATCAAGAATCTCAAAAATCAACTATCTGTTCTGCTGCTCAACTTGAGGACTGTCAACTGTGGCACGCAAGACTTGGACACTCTCCAACTCATGTTCTTAAAAACATTTCTAGTATAGCTATTCCTGCTAATACAAATAAACTCCTTCCCTGTGATGTCTGTCATTATGCAAAACATAGCAGATCTTATTTTCCTAATAGCACTAGTCATGCTGATAAACCATTTGATCTTCTACACTGTGATCTGTGGGGTCCCTACAGACACAAGACTTACTCTACTCGTAATGCATTCTTGACAATAGTAGATGATTGCTCTAGATGTACCTGGACATATCTGCTGTCTAATAAATCTCAAGTGTTATCCCTGTTTCAGAAATTTCTTGCATTTGTTGAGAATCAGTTTCATACCACAGTGAAAATTGTTAGACCTAATAATGGTACAAAAAATTTCAACAAAGAGATTAATGCTTTGTTTGACTCTCATGAAATTATACATCAACACTCTTGTGTTGAAACCCCTCAGCAGAATGGTAGAGCTGCGAGGAAGCATAAGCACTTGTTGTCTGTTGCTAGGGCTTTAAGGTTTCAATCAAATGTGCCAATTCACTTGTGGGGAGACTGCTTACTAACTGCTACATATCTAATCAACAGGACTCCTTCATCTGTTCTGAAAAATAAATCACCATATGAGGTATTATTCAATAAACCCCCTTCATACAGTCATCTTAAGATCTTTGGTTGTCTATACTATGCCTCAACTCTGTCACTTAAAAAAGATAAATTTACCTCCAGAGCTCATAAGTGTGTGTTTGTTGGATATGTTGTTCATCAGAAGGGTTATAAATTACTTAATCTCAAAACTGGTCAACATTTTACTTCTAGAGATGTATGTTTTTATGAGTCCACATTTCCATTTGTGAATCAACCATCAACTGTCTCTCATTTGATGTTTCCACGAGAACTTTCATTTACAGATACTCTTATTCCTATAAATAAGAAGAATTCTTCTCCTCCTACTATATTTGACTCCTCTGCAGAGATCATTACTACTTCTATCTCTGAAAGTTCTACATCTGAGAATATTCAGTCTGATCCTTCAGAATCTCACAACTCCATTACTATAGACAATAATCAAAACTGTCATCTTTCATCCAGACCTATCAGAACTAGAACAGTTCCTAGCAAGTTTTCTGATTATACTTGTCTTCCACCTATTCTTACCAAGTCACCTAATATTGTAGCCTCCACCAGTGTCACTCTTGTGGAACCTAAATATTTTCATCAAGCTATTCAGGACCCTAACTGGTGTAAATCAATGCAAGATGAAATCAATGCACTAGAAGCAAATAATACTTGGATTATAACATCTCTACCTTCTGATAAACAAGTTGTTGGATGTAAATGTTATACAAACTTAAATACAAAGCTGATGGAACCTTGGATAGATATAAAGCAAGATTAGTTGCCAAGGTTTTCACTCAAACTTATGGCTTGGATTATTTTCAGACCTTTGCACCAGTTGCAAAGATGACTTCTATCAGACTTCTCTTATCTCTTGCTGTTATTCAGAAATGGGACTTGCATCAACTAGATATAAATAATGCCTTCTTGAATGAGGAATTGCATGAAGAAGTATATATGACAATACCTCCTGGTATACCTATACCTTCCTCATTTCAAGGGACTAATCCTGTTTGCAAACTTATAAAATCCTTATATGGTCTTAGACAAGCTCCCATGGAATGGTTTGATAAGTTTGCTGCTGCTGTTCTTAACTATGGCTTCACTCAGTCAAAATGTGATAATTATTTGTTTTATCTTCATACCTCTGAAAGTTTTATCATGTTATTAGTCTATGTAGATGATATAATCTTAGGCTCCTCTCCAAGTCAGATTATCAGGGTAAAAGACTTTATTGCCAGTAAATTCAAGATGAAGGATTTAGGCACTCTGAAATATTTTCTTGGCCTTGAGGTTTCCAGAAGTTCAAGAGGTATATGTCTTCATCAGGGAAAACATGCCTTGAATCTCTTGAATAGTACAGGTCTTCAAGATGCAAAACCTAGTGCTATCACTATGGAGTCTCAACTGCATTTAACTAATGACTCTTGTATAGCTCTTGATTCTCATGCTGCTATGTTTTATAGACGTCTAGTTGGTCAGTTAATCTACTTGACAATCACTCGGCCTGATATTAGTTACCCAGTTCATATTCTTAGTCAATTCTTGGCCAGACCAACTGATGTTCATCAATCTGCAGCAATGAAATTAATTCGATATATTAAAAATGCACCAGGACAAGGTTTATTCTTGTCTGCATCCAGTCCTCTCAAACTCAAGGTATTTACTGATGCAGACTGGGCTGTCTGTCCTATGACTCGCAGATCAATCTCAGGTTACTGTGTGATGTTAGGAGACTCTCTTCTCTCCTGGAAATGCAAGAAGCAAAATGCTGTAGCTCGCTCTTCCGCTGAAGCAGAATATCGAAGCATGGTAAATGCTCTATGTGAAGTAATCTGGATTTACAATCTGCTTACTGAACTTCATTTCTCGATTCCTCGACCTATAGTTCATTACTGAACTTCATTTCTCTCTCTAAATGATCTCTTCCTTCTACAAGGAAATAATGTGATTTAATAATCTCATATTCATCTCAGTTATTTACCAAAACACGTGTTCGTTATATAAAAGGCGTTTCTGATCATTTGTCAAAGAACAAGGTATGGAGAAGTTTTGTTTGTTACCTAGTAGCATAATTCATGCCATCTATTACTAGGAATTGAACCCTCTATGGTCGAACGACAAGTTAATGGTTAAATACCGTTGAGTAACGAGCTCATCTAAAATTTTAAGGTGTCAGAGAAAGGCCCCAATTGGATCATATATTTAACAATCCCCCTCACTCGAAAGCCCATTTATGGGTCGAAAAGTGGAACACCGGCACCCATCTTTGGGGTATTAATTGCATTTAGTGTCCACAATAAATTGTGAGAATATTGGGGGTGACTGGGAATCGAACCTTAGTTCTCCCGACAGCCTAAGCTCTGATACCATGTGAGTAACCAACTCATCTAAAACCTTAAGGTGTTGGAGAATGACCATTTTCAGGATCTTATATTATTCTAACGGATATTTATTCTGTCAACTATGATCTAGCATCAATGTGCAGAATAAAATTAATAAATGCTCCTGTAGTCAAGACTCGTCCCCATTCTTGGTTTTTTACGTTGGTAAGTCGAGTCGACCAGGGTGTCCGGCAAGTCGAGACTAGTCGACAATGTATAAAATTATAGATATAATATATATATATATATGTGTGTGTATTCTAACTTCCAATAAACCATTTTTTTCCTTTTAATCTTATATATATGCATTGGAAATCTTAAACCTAAGAAGATAAAGCCACAAGAATATTAAACTGGTCATAAGCATGATCATTAGTTGATATTCATCAGCAGCACCTGCCACTAGAATAGTGTGTAACTGTGAATAAATAAGTAAATAATTAAGTGCAAGTGCTTAAATAAGTTAGAACACAGTTAATTAGTGTATACATGTTTGTGTGTATATATATACATATTCGTGTGTGTAGAGTGTAGAGTGTGTAAGTCATTGATGTACTGGGCTTTTATTTTAAGGATACTAGGTTATTTGTTAATGGGCCTCTTCTGAAACTAGGCTGCTGGACAACATTTTTTTTAATTCATAAACCAGTCGTTTAACTGGGGCTTCTAGTCGACGAGTCGATTCCCAGTCACCTGAAAGAGCTACAAAAACCATTTCGAGCTTCCCAGTCGACCATTCCTCACCGACTGCTCTGACTAGTGACAACCATGTTCCCATTGCTAGATTGCTTTCCCCATGCTCTTTCAGGGGCATCTAACCATAGTCCATAGTAACCTACTGCTCGGTGTCAATTAATTATAATAACATTTATCGGGGCCACGTCTCATTATCCACATAGCTATGTAAAGCCTGCCACTAACACATCCTAAATATACATAACACCTAGTTTTTGTTCAGTCACTGCCCAAACTTATTGCTACACGTATCTATACTATATATGACCAAGACAAAGTGAGGAAAGGGTGTACTCTCTAAAAAAGATATCGTATATACCAGAGATTAAATCAGGAAAGTGGTCAAAAGGGAATTTGATCTCTAAACCCATTAATGATTATATATCAATTGCAGATCCGAAGAAAAAAAACAAAAAAAGAAACTGATATACAGGTACAACTGATGCACATAATAGACCATAAAAAGAGATTAAACTTACAAGTAGACATATGCACATACATAGACCATAAAACAAAGATTAAACTAATGTACAAATAAACCATAAAAAGAAAGGTACCTTTGTTGTTGTTGTTTGGGAATGAAAGAGACATCAAGTTTTAATCGATTCAATTGTGTTTCTAAGCAAGTCATTGGAGATATCCCTACTCATCGTCGGAGAGTTAACAGTTAATTGATCTCTGCTTTCTTGTATCTTCTATCTCCGCTGCTTTTCTATTTATAAA
This sequence comes from Apium graveolens, assembly GCF_009905375.1. NCBI lineage: Eukaryota > Viridiplantae > Streptophyta > Magnoliopsida > Apiales > Apiaceae > Apium > Apium graveolens. The sequence goes on from NC_133652.1 coordinate 42,497,423, forward strand.
AAATTCCCCATTTTTAAAAAAAATCTCCAATTAATTCTTAAAAAATATTTGATAAATTTATTTTTTGAAATCCGATTAATATTTATAAATTATTTTTAAATTATATATTTCATAATAAATAAGATAAATTTATTAAATATTATTAAAATATTTATATATATCCGATTTTTGTTTCGATTAATCTCTCCGATTAATTTTTGATTTGTCAATTAATCCCTAATCAGAAATTAAACGGATTAGTACTAATTACCGACTTTTACAACCATGAATTTACATAAGAAATAAAACCCTAATTGGGCTTTACCAATTAAAATTGAATTTGGCTTAAATTTGTTTTGGATATTGAAACAATGTCTACTTTCATTTTTATTTTAACTTGGACCCAATAGAAATTGAATTGGGTTTTACTTTTGGATTTTGTTTTGAATATTGAATCAATGTCTACTTTCATTTATATATAAATGGGTTACTCCAATAAAACCAATTTAGAATAGAAACTAGAAATCAAATAATTTTTAAAAAAAATAAATTCGAAATATAACACATATGGTATGTAAATCGATCGTTGAGAGATGTCGAAAAATACAGTAAAATCGGATTTTAAAAAAAAACTTACGGTTTAACGGGAAAAATCAAATTAAAAACGGAGGGAAAAAGCTGAAATTGGGTGTGGGAGGGTGCATAGTAGTTGGGTGGGGTGATTTAGGGGGACCAGATTAGGTAGATACAATGACTTAAATTGGTTCCTAGTTTCTATTTTAATTTTAGTTTGTATTTGATCATTCCCCTATATATATATAAATATATATATATATATATTTATTTATTTATTTATTTATTTATTTATCATTAAAATAGGACAAAAATAGATTTATTCTTTGAAAAAGGAACAAACATAATTTATTTTCATCTTTGACACTTCAAAATAAACATAATTTTTAAAATTTATTGCGTTGTAAAAAGTTTAGTTATTTCCTTTCATAAAAAAAAGTATAACATTTTTGGTGTCTACTATTTATGATAGGTAAAATATTAATATATACATAAATTAACTAGAATGAATGGACATTATAAACTTTAAGAATGGAAAGATAAAGAAAGAAAAGTTTTCATGGATATTAGAAACTTTAAGAATGGAAAGATAAAGAAAGAAAAGCTTTCATAATTTTACTTCTATTACATTTTTACTTATTACTTAGAATCCTAAAAAGATTTAACTGAAAAAAACATGACTACATTTACCATTTATATGTTCAATTAATAAAATTTTACAAACTTTACATCATTTAATAACATTATAACAATTTTACTTTGAAATTTTACAAATTTAAATCCATTTTTCAGTGCCAAATAAATAACTAAATACTAGAATTATATATATAATACATAAATCTTTTATTATAATACGTTAATATGCAATTAACTAGTTATAAAATTATAAAATAATTTATGTCAAATTGTAGAACATTTTTAAATTTTAAACTGACTATTACATCAAAAAAATTCCTTATTTATCATTTTTATCATCATATACTAATCATGTTAGTTAATATTTTAAATTTGATGTAACAATTTTAATTCAAAATGCAATATTTAATTGATAGGATTTTTGGGCATGAGAATGACATGTGGATATTTTTGTGAATTAAGGGGGATGAAGAAAAAATGGGCCTGAGAGATATTTTTTTGAATGAAAGGAATCTGTTTTTATTTACAGATTTGTCATTAAAATTTTACATTGTAAAATGTCTTAATCTAAAATAATTAATTTGACTAAGTACACTCCACTTTTTTCAAAATTAATTATAATATACTTGCTATATTTATACAATCAACCAATCAACCAATCAATCAATCAACCAATATCTAGTAAATACCGTATAGGACAGTATACGGGGAGAGTACATGTATGCAGCCGTACCCTCATTCCAAAAAATAAAGAGGTTGTTTTCTCAAAATACCTCCGACTTATGTGTGCACTGATGTGTTCTAGTATAAAGTGATATATAATGATATATAAAAATATGTAAAGTAAGCGGGACAATATCTTGATCTTTTTTTTCACATGGGACTTACATATGCCATAAGAACCATCGTCCTCTTTAATTCTTAATGTCTCCGGGCCAAAAACTTATACTTGTTGCCACATCTCAGATTAAAACGCAACCTTTTCTCTTGATTACAATTAACACCAGGCAAAATTATTAAGTATTCGCTCAACCCCTTGTTCTATTTGAAATCAGCAACTGAACCGAGATATTGTTGAAAAATATGTTACTACATATATTTATTAACTGAATAATTCGATAAGACCCTAAAAATAACGACTAATCCGGTTTAGGATAAAATCGAATAGTTAAATAATATATAATCGAGATGTCGAAACCCAGGAATATTATATAAATAGTGAAAAATAAAATTTGAATAGGTTTGCACGTTTTGAGCCGATTAATGTAGTTCAAACTCGTCTTCACAAAATACTAGAAAAGTTTGAATCATTTACATCCTAGCCATAATATTTTAAGTAGAAATTGGATTGTAGTAATGATGTAGGATTTATATTGTAATATCCCGGATTTTCAGAAATTTTTATTTTTATTATTATTATTATTATTATTTGATTATTTTATGTGAATTTTATGATATTGAAGGAATAAAATTGTGGATATTTTATTCCTACTTGATGAATTCGTGTATTTATGTGGACCAGTATGCTAATTGTTAGTTGTCCCGATCCTTGTCAATTATTGTGAAAAAATTATTTACTTTTACTATTTTCAAAAGTTTAATTTAAAAGCCGAATAGGGATCGAGTGGATAATTTTATTTGAATCATTATATTTGATATTTTATTCAGGTTCACCCTGATATCGGGTGAGTGAACATATTTAAAAATAATATTTTATGACTATTTTGTTACGTGTTAAATGAATTATTATGCGTTTATTATTATTTAAATTACTGTTGGCCATGATTTCATATGCATTAGATTGGTCTTACTTTTTACTTTTTACCTAAAAAATTTATATCGAGGGTTTGCGGACTAGAGTAGGTTCTATTATGTAAAGTTGTTTGTATATATATATTATAGTTGTGTTATCTTATAATTGAGCCTAGTATACTTCTTTTTGAAGTTATACTAGTGGGTTTAGTTTTGAATTTGTAAATTATTGAAAAAGAGTTTTAAAATAAAGAAAAAAATTACTTATGAAAATTTGGAATTCTTGTTTCTAGAACTGTAACCTGAAAAGATCTTGATTTAGTTTGGGTCACATATGCTATATTTTAGTTATTGAGAACTGTTTGTTATTAAACATGTTATTTTAAATTGAGGTTTTATAGTGACAACCAAATCTTTTGACCCCGGATTTGGGGGCGTTACATGATTAACAACAATATTGCACTAGTACTATCACACATTATTGGAATCTTTTGTAACACTAGGCCATAATTTATTAGTTGATTCTCAATCCAAAGCACTTGAGCACAACAACTTCCAGTAGCTATGTATTCTGCCTCGGCTGTGGAAGTTAACATAGATTGTTGTTTCTTACTATACTATGATACATGTCTTCGACCAATGAATTGACAACTTCCCTGACTTTGACTCTGGTTATATTTATTATAGTCTAGAATCAATTGTGCCAACTGCCACCCTTATGTCTCTTTAGTTCCCGAACGAAGCTTACTATGGACTATGGTTAGATGCCCCTAAAAGAGTACGAGAATTTAATCTAGCAATGCGAACGAGTCTTGACTACAGGAGCAGTTAGTAATTTTATTCTGCACATTGATGCTACATCATAGTTGACAAAATAATTATATGAACATTAACTTGTTGTTCGATCATAGAGGGTTCAAGTCCAAATTATAGATGGCATAAATGATGCTACTAGGTAACAAACAAAACTTCTCCATACCTTTTTCCTAGACAAATGACCAAAAACGCCTTATGCATAAAGAACACGTGTTTTCGTAAAAAATTGAGATGAATATGAGATTATTATATCACATTATTTCCTTGAAAAAGGAAGAGATCGTATGGAAAAAAAGACTAAAGACTAGAAATTAAAACTAGGTGCCACTAGCGAGTCTATTTTAGGTTCAAGGAGTATTTAGAGTTTATTTGTATTGGAAACAAGATAAGATTACAGAACATATTGTAAAATTTGAGAATCTTAGTGTTGAATGTTGGGAATGGGTTATGTTTAATTGTTATTACACATCGCAATTTTTACACTTCAATTCCTACATCGCATCAGCTAGAGGAAGAAAACAAGGGCACTTGACTGGAACTGCTGCTTTAGTGCAAGATAGTGCAAGACGGTCTGCGAGCAGCTCCACTCTATAAAAAAACTAGATAAAATCAGCAGTGGTAGCAGTAACATCACATCACTGTTAGAAAATGAAAAGTTTAAGGCATGTTTTAGACATATTCTTGATGTAATTTTCTAAAGCTAATTGTTGAAGGTTGTTCCTTGTAATGAGGACTTAAACTTTCATGTTTGGACCTATGTCATTTTCTTAATGTAATCCATATAGAAATTGAGATGAAGTTAGTAGCTTTAAATGGGTTTGTGGGTTTTGTCCCACATTGATTAAGTAAATAGGGGTGTGGTGCTGTATATAGTACCATGTGCAAGAGTAGTATACCAACTACTAAGGCATGTGGGTGTGCATGGTGTTATTGTGTGCCGCCGCCGCACACGCACACGCGCGCCGCCGCCGCCTCGCCATGCTACGACTCGGGTCAGGTCGGGTCGGGTCGAAGGGCGATTTGGGCGAATGTCTCGGCATCTCGTGTACGCGAGGTGACCTGGGCGAGGAATTTTACTGGTTCTTTAATTAAAATATTTACTGACATATTATATTATTTTATTATGAATATTGAATCTGATCCGTTGATGCACATAACTCGGTATCCGTTGAAGTACTGATGGATTTATCCGTTGAAGTACAATGTGCATTATCGTTTGAAGTTTAATGTGTATTATCGATTGATGGACTGATCCTGATGCCCCTGGATCAGGATTTGCTATGGTTGACAGCGTCAGGATTTGTTGTGGCTAGTAGATCATGATGGCTTGCTAGTCATGATTTGCTGTAATAAATCCTGACTATTATGTTTTAGTTTCTGGAAATATTATATTAAATACATATTAAGTCGGAATATTTATTTTAATTAATGTAAAATATTCAGTTACATTTTGTGTTGTATTATATACTGAACAAAATGTTTGTAATATATATGCCAATCACAAAATTGTGAAATCCTAGTTGTTATCTCTTTCTTTTTCTCTCCTCCATAATATACAGATTAGCATAGGTTTTCTAGGCGAACTGAGGTCAGGTCGCTGTTGAGCTTTACGTGTTGGTGGATGAATTGCTCTGTGCTGTTATATCCTGGAAGTGATATTGCTGCAACCCAACACAACGTAAGTAGGGCAATAATCTCTTCAAGAACAGTCTAGACTTCTTGAAGGTTAGGCGCCTTAACTGTTCATAGTTCTTTTAGATTTATTAAAGCTTCTGTTAAAGCTAAGTAGTCTATCCTCTCTTTGTCAATTCAGTTACTGATTTATATTCTTTTTTGCCTCTGTGTTTTGTTTCATTATTTGGTTTATTGCATGTTCTTGTTAATTGTGATATACATAACTGCCTCATTGTTGCGCGTAGTGTTAATAAATATACCCAACAAACTTGAAGAGATTATTTATTATATTGTGTAATTAGCAAGATGGTTAACGAAAATGTTGATGTTCCTAAAACTGTTGAGACTGGTTCTGGTTCTGGTGGTTGTAATATCCCGTAATTTTTAATATTAGAATAATAATTGAATAATAGAATAAAAAGGATTAAAATTGGATAAGGATTAGGATTTAAACTTTAATTAGACTAATGGGCCTAAAATTTGGGTCAGATTCTAAAATGGATAGCTTGTAGGTTAAGATATAGGGTTTTGTATCATTATATATACATCATATTCGTCTTCCTCTTTTTAATCATTAAAATTCGTAGGACTCTTCTCAGCAAAAATCAGCTATTTTGTAAAATTCGTAGAAAATTCATCGTAAGTTAGAATTCAGTGATCCTGGACTTTTCGGAAAGGTCTTTTCGTTATCTACAACTTTCGAGCTTTGTGTTTTCCAAGAAAACATCGTTTAGAGGGTCAAATATGCTATATTCAGATATAGTCAGGCTTTGAGGTAAGTACTTTTTGACTTACTTTTGTTTTCGAAAAAGTTTTGATACTCTGATTTTCGAATTTCGTATAAGATATAAGAATTCTATTTCGAACTGTATAAGAAATAAGATACGAGAATCTTTTGAAACCCAGTCTCTATGTTTTCGAACCCGTTCGTAATTTACGTTATAGTTCCGGAACTAGCCTTAGATACCCTTAGTAGGCACACAAGTGTGCAACTTTAGATACCTATTAAGGGCGCGTAATTATTGAACTTTAGATGCCGACCACTGGCAAAGTGTGGTATATGAGAATAAGAATAAGAATTAGATGCCGGCTACTGGCAAAGTGTGGCCGTAGATCAAGACTGTCGTAATTATAAGAATTATCGTTTCGTTATGTTTTACTCTGTTCAGATCTGTTATAAAAATCTGCTCTCTTCTGTTTTAAATTCTGAATATTAAAATATAGAACTTTGGGTTGGATTTATTTTAGAAATTGTTTTTACAAAATTATTATCGTTTTGAGAAAATTTGTTTTATTAAAAACACCCATTGTTTTCCAGTTAAATAGTTAGTCAATTTGTACTTGCTGGGCTTTGTAGCTCACCCCTTTCAATTTCAGGTTTCGTCTAAGAGTTCGAGTTGGATAGCATTGGAGTTCGAGGATCTTAGTATTGGAGTAGATTGACTATTGGATTTCCACTTTTAGCTACGCATTCGTTTAATCACTTTTGTAATGGAATTTTAGATTAATAATTCTATTTTAAATTAGTTTCGATTTAGAATTAATAGTCCGGAAGTGCGGGCTGTTACAGTGGTACTGCTACCATTGATTGGACCATGTATCATTTTCCCCAGCCAATTGATTTATCGGTTATGCCTGATAAATTCAGTGGTGGAGCTTCTTTTTCTCGTTGGCGGAAAAAAGATGAAGCTCTGTGCTTTGCAAGATATGCCTTCATTATAACAAGACTAAGTCAAATTGACATCCCTAAGAATTAGTTGTATGATAATCTAAATCTGTATTTTATATTGTATTACTTGAGTCTGTAAAGTTGCTAAAGATCAGACTGAAGTATTTTTCTGTAAACAGTCTCAAGCCTAAGAATAAACTCTGGAAGAAGATCAACAAGATCATGCCTCAGAGAAAAGGTAAAGAAGTTTGGAGTTGAATAAATCTGTTTTTGAAAAAATGTTTTAAATCAAGAAATCTACAAGTCACAGATCAAGTTATATAGAGAAGTCATTCGAGAACTCTAGAATGACTTATCAAGAAGTTTAAAATGGCTTATAAAGAAGTCCCCGAGACTCTGTGTCCTATACTTGGATGTTCTGCATAAATTCTGGACAACAACAGTAGTGAGAACTGTTATGTATGACAACTCTGTGTCCTTGGTGGTGACTTTCTCAATTGGAGGCCAACAGATTGAGTTCAATGAGCAAGATATGAATGCAGCTTTGGGTCTTCCAACTGCAAATCTAGTGGAGGTGCCAACCCAGGATGAACTAGCTTAGGTCATGGACTTCATCAACTATGGTGGAAGAATCAACTTGGCAAGCTTTAACAGAACAAACCTAAGGAAGGAATGATCCTTTGTGTTTGATTCTATAGTAAGGATCTTCACATGCAGGAAGACAGGATATGGCAATATCTCAAGTGTGGTGCAGAAGCTGGTGTTCTTAATAGCCCACAACAAACACTTGAATGTTGGTCTATTGATCTTGGAAGAACTTGCCACCAGGCTGACCATGCCCCAATCTGCTAGAGGTAAGGAAATTTTCATTCCTAGATTTATTATGTCTACTTTAAATCATAAGGTATCAGACATACATTTTTTGAATGGTATAGACAACACTAAGATAGGAAATTGTAAGCAAGTGTCTAAAATTATATTTGGTTCACTTACTACAAAGAATAAGGTAAATGTGAGTCTGAAAATCACTACATTCATGATGGAGAGGTTTAGGACTTACCCTTACCCTATGCCTAACATGAGATCAAATGCACAAACTAGTACATCTATGGTCCCTGAACCTGTAGAAGTATAAATTCAGGAAAACCAACAGGGGTCTTCCCAAGATGAGACCACTTTTTATACCTCTAGAAGCTAGGAAACCAACCACTTCATCCTCCCAAAAGGGTGAAGTGAGTAAAAAGAAGAGAAAGCAGACAAACCTGATAATCATAAATGAGAGTGGTGAGAAACATACAGAACTTGAGTCATCATTGGTCATAAAGACAAAGGAGGCTAGAAAAACTGAGCTGATCGCTTAAGCCACCTCTGCACCCTCCCAAAAGGATGCAGTTGTACAAATGGGGTCAAAACAGATTCTAGAGACATCCTCTCAACAGGGTGTTTCTATTAAAAAGAGCATTCTCCCCAATGCACCTTGTAAAGAGTCTGCACATCCAATACTTGAACAAATCCAAGTGTATGGTAGAAGAAATAAGGATGACACACACAAGGAGAGCAGTTCCCTTGAAGCTCCCTCATCCATTCAGGGGGAGCTGCCAACACTCAGTCCTGAGCTTCAAAATCTTATATCTAATATTCTTCTTCCTATACTGAAACACTTAAATCAAATCCTCAAGTGTTGCCTTATTCAAGTGACTTGGTTCATGAAACCTTGCTCAATACCCATGAACCATAATTAGTTGGTGAGAGGCTACATGTTGGGGTAGACCTTGATGACACCAACACAAACACAGGGGTTTCATCAGTTTTCACTGAAAACACTGTGACAGACAGAAATGCACCTTCATGTGAAAATCAGTCTTCACAGACTGTTAGGTTTGAGGGTAGTACTTCTGAGGGGGAGCTATCTAAATCATCTTCAATTCAATTGGAGGTTCCTGTTCCAGGAATAACTCCCCTCAAAACCCTGGCTGAAATTGCTCTGACAATTGAAGCTGGGAGTACAATTGCCAATGATCCTGTCATAGAGGAGGCAAGTATAGCATATTTAAGTGACAGTGTGGTGCAAGACATACAAGGGTTTGAGGTTGTTGTAAATGACAGTAGCACAGTCAAATCCCCTCTAATTCCAATGGAGGTTCCCACTACAAGTGGAGAACAACGTCCTGTCATAAACACAGAGCAATCTGTGAGTCAAACTATGATTCCTGTCACAGGTGGTTCTGACCCAACACACCAACCCTCAACTTCTCAACCTCAACCATATCATCTCATCTCCCAGTGGCTCCAAGAAATTAGAAATCAACCTTTAACCACTGAAGATATTGTAGTTGACCAGATTGGAGGCCTTGCACAAATCTCACAACAGCTGCTCACATGCAATATGTCAAATCAGGACTACCAAGATATCATGCTCACCTACCAGGAAGATGTTGAAGAAAATCAAGCTAAAATTATTGATGAAGCTGGTCAGGATGCAAACTGTGATGCTTGGTTGGATAAGAAATTCTCTATTGAAATGGATGTTGTTCTAGCTCAGTTCAGGGAGGAGTATATCACTATTCTGGGAAGCAATGCTAGATCCCTAACTCCTCAGGAAATGTATGATGCCATCAATGATGTATACAAAGCTCAAATCAAGGCCTTCCACAACTATGGAATGGCACTTCAAATCACATTGAATGGACATCAAGACAAAATAATGAAGATAGTAAGGGAAAAGATGGATCAAATCATCCCTTCTTAGAATGAGATTAAAATCAAATTCTCCAATTTTGCTGATCAGATGTCTAGGTATGATCTGAGTGGAGTAGAGACAAGTGTCAAAAATCTTAAAACTTCATTTGTGGCCCTGAATGCACAAGTTCAATAACATATCATTAGTTCTAATGATACAAGACTGAAGTTAGATCAAATGCACACTAGCAGATACACTCTTTCAGCCTTGCTCATGGATACAATCATATATCAAAACCTTGGTGGACTCTTACAAGCATCTCCAAATGCAGAATTTTGTTGCTTTGGGGGCCATCATGGGGAAGCTCAATATACCACTGCCCTCACTACTTGAAGAAATAAGGCCAGAATTACCAACTGCCCTACTCATTCCTGTCACCAAGACTAAGGGGGAGATTGAGGCTAGGATTCAACAATCCAGGGATGTTAAATCTAAATCTAAGTTTCCTATTCAGGTTGGCCAAATATCTTCACAAACTCAACAAGTCCAAGATGTAGGAAAAGAAAGACTCATCAAGGCTGCAGAAGGGCCAAATAAAGATCAATAATCCAGTAAACTTCTTGCAGTCTTGAGAATGTCTCTTCAAAATAACTTCATCACATACAAAAGAGCATTCGCCAAGACTATCAAATCTGTTAGGGCAGTAGTTGTGAATATTGAGAACTATCTACATAAGAGAATTGTTGTTAACATCAATGATGGTGGTGTAGATAGATGCCTTCAAGTTTCTCTTTCAAATATCAGAACTCTAAGAGCATGAGCTAGATGTTCTGATTGACAAAGTTCATGTAGTCATCACAGAGGACACTCGGCTTCTTCATGAGCTTAAAAATGCACAGATAGCAGCCTACCCTAAAGCTTATCTATATCCAAGTAAGGGGGTGTCCTATATCTGCTCACAGACCAAGAAGAACAAAATCCTAAATATTCCCAAAAACTGTGTGAGAGGAAATATGAGACTGATCATGACTCTTCAATCTGATTTAAAATATAAGAAGAACAAGAAAATTGAAGATGAAGAAATGATCAGGATCCTTGAAAGGTATCTTGTGAATATTGATACCATGTTGCCACCCACTCAATTTAATCTAAGGAGTGACAAGGATGATGATGAGCAGAAGCATGATGAACATTAACCTTCTGGCTCAAATCCAAGTCAATCATCAAGAGCAACTGGAAGCAAGGATAAGAAGCAGGATGAGAAGAAGGATGATAACAAGAAAAGAGGAGAAGAAAGGAGAAGTAAGAAAAAACAAGATGGCTCAGAACCACAACAAACCCTAAAATTCCAAACAAATCAAACTCAACCTTCAAAGCCAATAAACTCATACATTGTATCACCTCCTACCTTAAAGCCTAAATTCCTATACAAACAAACTGCCAACACCTTTCTAAAAATACCAATCATCTCAAGCAAAACACTTCTCAAGAAAATCATAAACCTACCTTATGTCAAGCCATCACTCAAAATTCACTACAAGTCTGTTGGGAGGAAACCTAAGAAAGCTAAGCATACTGAGAAAGTGGAAGTCACTGAGAGGGCCATATGGAATTGTTACAAGCAAAGTGATTTTCTACCTCTAAACTGGTGCAACTCAGATGAAGACTACTTTCAACAACCAGTTGAGGAAATAGTCAGAGTTTGGGTTGTAACACTAAGGGAAGTAAGAATCTACTATGAAGATGGGTCCTTCACATTTCTTGGCAGCAACTTAATGGACACCTTTACACCCACAGAAATCAAGAGAGTGATAAGTTTACTGAAGGATAAGGATACTGCTACAAGAGCATGAAAATATGTTTTAGCTGAATGGTTGATAGTAAGGGAGGAAAGAAGAGTAAGGAATAAGGCTAAATATGAGGAGATGATAAGGAAGTATGATGAGAAGATTGAAATATACATTAAAAGATCAGAGGAACTCCAAGAAAAAGGGATGAGCAGAATCTCCAAGGATGGAAGATTTCTAAATGTTAAAGCTGGCACATTCTCAAAATTCAGGATTGATTTTTTGAGTGGTTATCCAAAGCCTGACAGACTCAAACTTGTGGAAGCTCTAAGAGGGACACCAATCATAGAGGAACTTGAAATTCTTGTATATTTAAAGGACCTCATTAGAGAAGAAACAAAAGACACGGTCTTTGTCTGATGCATGTAACTGTTTAAACTCAAGAAATCATCTAATGTATAAATATTGTATTTGTGTCAGTTTTTATGTATTAGTCTAATTTTCCATTGTAGCTTGGGGTTAGTCTTGTTAACAGGCATGAATTTGTGATAAGCAATCTTCTCACAAATTGGGGGAGATTGTTGTGCAAGACATGCATGTACAATAACAAGACTAAGTCAAATTGACAATCCTAAGTAAGTTGTATTGTAATCTCAGTTTACATTTTATATTGTACCACTTAAGTCTGTAAAAATGTTCAAGGGCAGACTGGAGCCTTTTCTATAAACAGCATCAAGCCTAAGAATTCTATCCGGAAGAAGATCAAGAAGATCATGCCTCAAAAGAATTATGAAGAAGCTTGGAGTTAAATAAATCTGTTTTGAGAAAAATATTCTAAGTCAAGATCTCTACAAGTCACAGATTAAGTGTTATAGAGAAGTCATTCGAGAACTCCAGAATGACTTATCGAGAAGTCAGGAAAAACTACTAGAGAACTCAAAGATATCGACAAGCCAAATTGAAGACATGAATATTGAAGATATCGACAAGTCATTTCTTGAAAGGCATATGTCATAGCCTATTTGTTTATTCGAGGATTTAACTCAACTCAAATAAAAATGTAATAAGTAAATAGTAGATCCACAGTCAAAGAGATCTCTCCAAGTAACATCTGTCAAAGAATTCAGTATCAATGTTCGTCTACAACTTTAGAAATTACTTCATTGGAAGAAGTTCAAGAAATTGATCAAGCCTCAGTGATATAAATCAATATTGTGGATTTAATCAAGTGACAGAGATCTCGTCAGGGTATCAAATATTTACAGGGATTTAATCTGAAGAAAATTAAGTTATTAAAGTCAAGACATGAAGAAATGTCACGGAAGTTAGTCACTCATGAACCAGACAGTACATTGAGTGTCAACATTGAAGTGGTGGAATTGATTCATAATTATTAGATAATTTTCAGAAGAATGGTTGATGTTCAAGAGTAGTATTAATTCTCTATTAATTAATTAAGTCGTATAATTTAATTAAGAAAATAAATTATATCTGCAAAGATTAATTTATTGATTAATTGAATTAATTGATTAATTAATTCTGAATTAATATTATAAATTTTCAGAATTAATTTTGAATTTAAATTCAATATGAATTCAGCAAGACAATCTTTTGAACTAGTATGACAATCGGTATGACAATCAATAGTCATACTGAAAGTCATGCCAGTTCATTTGATTGTCTTACCGGAAGTCTTACTAGTTGTTGGGATTGTCATGCCAGTTCATTTAACTGTCATACCGAAAGTCTTACCAGCTGGTGGAATTGTCTTGCTAGCCCAATTGATTGTCTCACAGATAGTCATGCTAGTTCAATTCATTGTGTTGATTGTATATAACAAGACAGAAGCAGAAGCTCATTCAATAGACAACAACAACCTGAAGAAAGAAAATATCAGAAGCATTTCATCTCTCTCAACTGCATTCAGAGCCTATTAATTTCTAGTCATTAATGTTAAATTCAAACCACTAGAAATCATTATCTTGTTGTTGTGTAATTATCTAGCAGATCAAAATCCCTAGAACTTAATCTCAAATTGCTTTAAGCATTTGATCTTTTTATTTCAAAAATAGAAAAAGTTCATGTCGATTTTATTCTAGATTTGGAATAATTTATTTGAGATTAATCCCTTGTAAACGATACCGTTGTTGTAACACCTTTCAAGTTTAATAATAGTTTTATTTAACTTGAATTTTGTTTCACTTTTTTATTCCGCATTTTATTCGATTAAACGGTATAGTTTGTATTCAACCCCCCCTTCTACAAACATATTGAGACCTAACAATTGGTATCAGAGCCTTCTGATTAACGAACAAATCAAGATCCTAGACTTTTGTGATTCTTCCACTCCTTGAATTTTTATTTACTCAAAAATTCATAATGACTACACAAAAAGTTGGAACCGTTAAAATTCCACTATTCGATAAAGAAAATTATATTATGTGGAAGAAGAAGATGCTCTTATTTTTACAAGTTGCAAATCCCAAAAATCTGGACGTGTTAAGGAAGGGTCCAAAAATTCCGATGGTTATTGAACTAGAGGTTATAGAAGATGATGTTGTAATTACCAAAGCTAGAACCTATGTAAAGGATCCTGAGGATTTTTCTCCTGCTGAAAAAAGAAGAAGCCTCCTTGGATGCTAGCCTTCAATTAATTTTAGTTGATTCCCTTAATCCCTTGATGAACAGACATGTGATGAACTGTAAAAATTCCAAACACATCTGAGAAACTATTGAGGTGATTAATGAAGGCACAGAGGAAGTTCGGGAGAACAAGTTAGAGATCCTAACCTCTGAGTATGAACATTTTAAATCCAATCCAGGAGAAGGAATTACTGAAGTGTTTGAGAGGTACAATGCATTGATCAACAACCTGAACATAAATGGAAAATATTATTTAATCAGGGAGGTCAACAAAAAGTTCCTTTTAACACTGCCAACTCATCTTGAACATAGAATCACTGCCATAAGAGAAGCGAGAGATCTGAATGAGATTTCTTTGGAAAGGCTCTATGGTGTGCTAAAAACCTATGAGTTGGAGCAGATTCAGCAGATGGAAGTATACGGGAAAGGAAGAGTGGTCAGCACATCTACTGCTCTAGTAGCTGAAGAACAACAACAACAACCACAACAACAACAACAATCTCAACAGTCAGAGAGAATGGTACAGTCTTCCAAGGCTGAAGAAAATATGATAGTAGCAGAATTTGATCCTCCTACTATAAATCAATCAGGAGATGATTTTTACTCCTTGGAAGAACTAGAACAATTGGAAGATGAGTCAATGGCCCTGATTGTCAAGAGATTCTCCAATGTCAGATTCAAGAGGAATCCCAAGTTCAAGTACAAGTCCAACTACAACATATTCCAGAAAGGTGGATCTTCATCCTCTAACACCAGCAGTGGTGGATACAAAACAAGGATGGTTGATCGAAGCACCATTCGATGCTTTAACTGCAATGAGTTGGGACACTTTGCCACAGAATGCAGAAAGCCAAAGCAAGTTAGGAAGAACTCTTATGACTCTAATCAGAAGAGTAAATCTGAAAGGGCTTACCTGGCAAAGGGAAGAAGCTGGGATGATACTGACAGTGAAGATGAAGAAGATGGGAATCTTGCTCTTATGGCTAGTGATGCAAACACCTCATCGTCAAGAAAAGAGGTAAAATTTACTGATGCTGAATTAGTTTATCATCTAGGAGGCTCCTTAGATTGTGCTCGTCGTGATAATGAAATGTTAACTCAACAAATCAAAGACCTTGAGAAAGAGGTCAATGAATTAATACTTGTGCACATTAATCAAGACAAATTAAAAGAACAAGTATCTTTTCTAGAGAATAGAGTTGACTGTTATAGACAACTTGAAACTATTCTCAAAGACAAGATCACCGGTCTTAAGACTAAGGTCAAAGTTTACTTTAATTCTTGCTCTAAGGCTAAATAGTTCTACAATAAGCAAGCTATTAATCAAACATCTAGAGTAGGTTATCATTACAATATTGCTATTGGAGAATTAGGCATAAACTCGCTATTGGAGAATTAGGCATAAACTCCCTTCCTCATGTTTATGCTAAAGGTAGGGAAGTACCACATGTGCTTAAGGGTGTTGATAAACCCCTCTATAAAGAATCAATTGCTGAACCATTTGATGAGACCTCCTTTATTATTCAAGAAGAAATACGTGCTGAAGATCTTGCTAATGAGAAGGTTGTTTGCAAGTCAAGTGTGTCGAAAGTTCCAGTCAAAGTTGTGAAAGCAACTAAGACTAACTCAGACACACCTGAGTTGGATAACAAAAATGCCATGCCTATCATGCATAATTTTCCTGTTGCTAATTCCTCTCATAAAGTATGTGGTGTTCGTAATTGCATGTCTTGTGCTTTTAATTTGATGGTTGCTTATTTCAATGGTAAGCACGTTTCTAGTGATAAGACTACTCCTCGTCAGCATGTGAATAATAAGAAGCATAATAGGTCTAAGACTGCTAGTCCTCCTAAAGCTAGAAAGGAGACATTTGTGCCTAAGCCTAAACAGAAATTTGTCAAGGCTGTTTACAAGGTCAAATGTCCAGTCGTTGAGAAAGTTGAGAACATAAAAGTTAAGAATGTTGTTTTGCCTGATAAAGGCCAATTCTACAAGTATGCCGGACCCAACCAAGTTTGGGTTCCGAAGAAGGTCTAATCCATTTGTATTGCAGGGCATTAAACAGGTGGAACCGGTAGTTTGGATTCTTAACAGCGGATCGTCAAGACATATGACCGGAGATAGAGCCCTGCTATCAAATGTGGTTGAGAAAGCTGGCCCGGTGGTTACCTTTGGAGATAACAGCAAAGGTTTAACTGAGGGATATGGCTGTTTGCAAGCTGGTAATGTTATCATTGAAATTGTGTATGTTGTGCAAGGACTTGAACACAATCTGCTTAGCATTAGTCAGTTCTGTGACAACGGCTACAATGTTTTATTCGACAAGCTGAAGTGTCAGATTGTGCACAAGAAAAGTGAAAAACCCTCCTTGATAGGAATCCGGAAAGGAAATATGTTCGTAGCTGACATGAACTCTGGAAGCAATCATGAAGTCAATTGTTTCTATGCAAAGGCATCGTCAGATGAGAGTTGGCTATGGCACAAGAGACTTTCCCATCTCAATTTCAAAACACTGAATTCTCTTGTCAAAAGAGAATTGGTCAGAGGTCTGCCTCAGCTGGAATTCTCCCCAGAAGGACTGTGTGAGGCTTGCCAGAAAGGAAAGTCAAAGAAAGCAAGTCACAAAGGCACTGACACATCCTCCATAACTGGTGTTCTGCAATTATTGCACATGGATTTATTTGGACCAGTTATTGTTCTTTCGATGTCAAAGAAGTGTTACTGTCTTGTGATAGTTGATGACTATTCCAAGTATACGTGGGTTTTATTCCTTCACTCTAAGGATGAAACACCACAAGTTGTTATTGATCATATCAAGTTGATCGAGTTAGATTCTAATGTCCCTGTTAGAGCAATAAGGTCAGATAATGGAACAGAATTCAAGAATTCACTTCTCAATGGATTTTGTACAGACAAAGGGATTACCAGACAATTTTCAGCTCCTAGAACCCCTCAGCAAAATGGAGTGGTATAAAGGAAGAATCGTACATTGATTGAAGCTGCAAGAACTATGTTAAGTGAATCAGGTCTTCCAATGTACTTTTGGGCTGAAGCTGTCAATACTGCATGTTATACTCAGAATCGAACTCTAATCAACAAAGACTTCATGAAGACTCCTTATGAGATTATGAATGAACAGAAAGCTTTTATCAAATACTTTCATGTATTTGGTGCCAGATGCTTCGTGCTCAAGGATGGAGATGATCGTCGTGGTAAATTCGAGGCAAAGGCATATGAGGGTATTTTTGTTGGATATGGAAGAAGATCATACAGGGTGTATATCATTGATCAACACAAAGTAACTGAAAGTGTCAATGTTACATTTGATGACACTAAACTCCCTAGTATCCAAACTGAAGATCCTTCTGAGAAACTGAAGTTTGATGATATGTCAGACTCAGAATCAGAACATGATCAAGAACCTGAGGTTGTTGTTGGTGAAGAACCTGTTAATCATGATGATACTCAAGGTAACGGTGATGGAAACATTGGCAACAATGGATATACCACTGCTACTGACGAAGAATCATCAAGTCAACCTGACAACAACTCAGGGGGAGATGCTGAAGGATCAACTAGTAGGACACAACATCCCAATGTATTTCGAGGCAAATCATCAAGATCAAATCTTCCAAGACAGACTGTCTGGAATGAAGCTCATCCTTTTGAGTTGATTATTGGTGATCCGGATGTTGGAGTCAGAACTAGACGTGCTACTCAAAATGAATGTATGTTCTCAGGATTTCTTTCTGAGATGGAACCTATGAAGATTGAAGAAGCACTGACTGATCCATATTGGGTGATTGCTATGCAAGATGAACTCAATCAGTTTGAACATCAACAAGTCTGGAAACGGGTACCTAGACCTATACACAAGAAAGCTGTTGGTACTCGGTGGGTATTCAGGAATAAACTAGATGAAGATGGTGTGGTTACAAGAAACAAAGCAAGACTGGTAGCTAAAGGGTATTCTCAAGCTGAAGGCATTGATTATGATGAAACCTATGCTCCAGTAGCTAGACTAGAGACCATCAGGATATTTCTGGTATTCGCAGCATTCTCGAACTTTAAAATTTATCAAATGGATGTCAAGAGTGCCTTTCTGAATGAAAAGCTGGATGGAGAGGTGTATGTAGAGCAACCTCCTGGTTTTGAAGATCCAGATCATTTGGATTTTGTCTACTTTCTTTTCAAGGCTATCTATGGTCTCAAACAGTCTCCAAGAAAATGGTATGACACTCTCTCTGAATTTCTTATTGAAAATAGCTTTATTAGAGGTGTCATAGACAAAACTCTCTTTTCCAAAAAGCATAAAAATGATACTATATTAGTCCAAGTCTATGTGGATGATATAATATTTGGGTCTACTAATGATAGTCTCTGTAAGAGATTTGCTAAGTTAATGCACAACAAATTTGAAATGAGCATGATGGGAGAGCTGAAGTTCTTTCTTGGATTACAAGTAAATCAAAGGTTAGATAGAATAGTTATTTGTCAATCCAAGTATCTCAAGGAACTCCTCAAAAAGTACAATCTGACTCCGTCATCTACAACTGTCAAGCTTGGACCATGTGAAAACTCCATTAAGGTAGATGTCACAAGCTATGGAGGTATAATTGGCTCGTTACTCTATCGTACTGCAAGTAGACCAGATATTATGTATGCTACATGCTTATGTGCAAGGTTCCAAGCGGATCTTAGAGATATTCATCTCGTTGCTGTTAAACGAATCTTGAGATATCTTAAGGGAACACCAAATCTAGGTATTTGGTACCCTAAAAAATCTGGTTTTAAACTTGTTGGATATACAGATTCAGATTACGCAGGAAGTGTTGTTGATAGGAAAAGCACCTCAGGGAGTTGTCAATTCCTAGGTAGCAGACTAGTCTCATGGTACAGCAAGAAACAGCAAACAGTTTCCAATTCAACGGCCGAGGCTGAATATATTGCTGCTGGAAGCTGCTGTGCTCAGATCTTGTGGATTAGGAATCAGCTACGGGACTATGGCTCTGTATTGAACAAAATTCCTATTCTATGTGACAATACAAGTGCAATAGCCATCACCAACAACCCTGTGCAGCACACAAGGACCAAGCACATTGACATCAAGTATCATTTTATTAGAGAGCACGTCATGAATGGTACTGTTGAACTATTTTTTGTTCCAACAGAAGACCAAATAGCAGATATTTTCACTAAACCTCTTGATGAATCCACATTTACCAGATTAGTTGGTAAATTGGGTATGTTGAATAGCTTTAGTGATTAAACCTGTTAATATCTGAAAACTGTTCTTGAATGAATTTATAAATTAATTTTTCATGAATGAAAAATTCATTTGCAAATTTATTTTATCATATTTACCATAATTCTTTCTTAATTCTATAAAATTGTTATTATCTTATCTTATTTATTTATTCAACTTGTTAATTTTATTATATCTCAGAATATTTTATTTTCTCTAAAAATATTTTTTATGAATTTTATTTGCTAAAATTCAAAAGAAATCTATTTTCGGACTGAAAATATAATTATCTATGAAATATTTTAATTTTGTAAATATTTTCTGCCAGTTTTATTAGTCTTTAGTTCAATTTTCTGTAATTATTTTCTGAATTCTGTGTTTTTGTAACTGTAATTGTCTTATAACTACAATGACAATCGGCAAGACTATTACAATTGTCTTTCTGAAAGTCATTGTAGTTTAACAGTGCTTAGTTTAAAATTATTCAGTATAGTTTTATACTGGCATGACAATCGGTAAGACAATCAATTGTCATGCCAGTTATAAAACTTATTTTATATTTCTATATTTATTTTTTTGCACTAGAATAACTATCGGTATGACAATCGGTAAGACCATCCCGGATTGTCATACCAATTATACTTAATCATTTTTTTGTTTTTTTAATTGTTTTTGTTTTTAAATTTTTTTTTGTTCTGTTTTGCCTGGTATGACAATCGGGAAGACAATCGGTATGACTATCCTCGATTGTCATACCAGTTGTCCTACTTAATAGTTTTTGCGTTTGTATATAGTTTTAAAATCATTTTCAACAGCCTCCTCATTTTCTTCCTTCTCTTAACCGCTGTTTGTCTTCTCTCTCTCTTCAATTATCCAACAGTCGCCATTGTTACTAGTTTTCTTTCCGCTCGAGTTTTTACTCAGCTTCACAAAACTCCACTTCTGTGATATATACATACGCGTGTATATAGACAGAAGTGATGCCTGTTTTGTTTCAAGGATTTAAAATTTTTTGTGTTATTGGGTGCGTATAAAATCTGTTTTGTTTTAAGTGTGTTTGTGAGACATAAATCTACTAGATTTCCTTTTTTAAAAAAAATTTGGGATATAATAAAATTAATTCGGATTATTAATTATTTTTAATTCGAATTTCTCTTAATTTAATTCTTAAAATTCTGAAATTGTGTGTTTTATTGATTTTTTTTAAATGGCTCAAAATTTCCAAATTGTCTCGCATAATCATGTTGGTTATTTTAATCCAGAAAAGTGTAATGTGGAAAAATTTAAGCCGTGGATTAGATTTTTAAATGACCATTCGATTGTTAGCTCTACTATTAAATTAAATGTTCTATTAAATGTCGATCTGCTTAGACTGATTTGCACAACCTCTACTGTGGCCGCTGATTCTAACTCTTTTTCATTCACCGTGGCCAACACACAGTATGTAGTTGATGAAACAATCATTAATCGAGCGTTAAATTTTCCAATGGACAATTTCTGTAATTTACCCTCTGAAAATGACATTTCAAATTTTTTCCTTGCTATTAACTATCAGGGGGTGATTAATTTAACTAAGCTTTCTAAATCCAATTTGGTTTCTGAATGGGACATTTTCTTTGATACTCTTTCCAAAGTGTTTGCCAACTGCACTAAATCAAATTTTCACAACATCACTTCCACTCTGCAGTATATTGGTCTTGCTGTTATTTTCAATCAAAGGATCAATGTTGGCAAATTACTTTTATCCATTCTTCTGAGACGTCTCATTTCAACTAAGCGTGATCATTCCACAAATCGTAGGGTTTCTTGCTATTACGCTCGCTTTCTTATGCTTATAGCAGAACATCTTCTCATACCTGAGCATAAGGCTCTTTTTGCTAACTCATCAGTAGCTAAACCCCCTCCCGTAAGCAAAAAGATCTACACACGCCAAGACACTTCCTTCAAGGGATTTACAAGGGATTAATCTCAAATAAATTATTCCAAATCTAGAATAATTTCGACATGAACTTTTTCTATTTTTGAAATAAAAATGATCAAATGCTAAAAGCAATTTGAGATTAAGTTCTAGGGATTTTGATCCGCTAGATAGTTACACAAGAACAAGAAAAGGATTTCTAGTGGTTTAGATTTAACAATAAATACTAGAAATTAATGTCCTGAGAAATTGCAATAAGTTTTCTGTTGTTATGTGTTCTTCAGTTGGTTTTGATATTCAATGCTCTTTTGTGTTCTTCAGTTTCTGTTCTTTTATATTCAATCAACCCTTGATGTAATTGGCAAGACAATCCTTTTAGCTCAACAAGACAATCCTTTTAGCTGGTAGATGTAATAACCCCAATTTTTGGAATTTTTGAAACCCTTATGAATAGTGATTTTGCTGATTATGCTGAATAAGAAAACTTTTCATACCACACTATGTAGGGGTTTTTTTATTGATCTTCTGAGATCTTATTAGTACTCTATATGGTATATAAGTGTATGTAAAGATCGTCAGAATCCAAATTCGAACACTTTGATTTTTTCCGGAAATCTACCAGATACAGAAAGAATTGAGTATAAGGTAACAGAATAAAAATAATTTAAATTCAAGGATTATATGAGAGGATCATAAAAGCAATATAATGTATTGAGAAATGTTAAGGAAACCTAAGTAATAAGATCCCGGGTATGATCCCTCAAACGATAAACGAAAACGAAAGTTAAGCGAACCGCATAACAGATCAGCGGTCATTAGCCAAGTAATTAGGAGCTAATCAAAGAGGTTAGTGAGGATGATGTCATCAAACCAATAATAAGAGGACAAGCATGGGAAGATGACATAGGATTGATGACCTAAGCATGACAAAAAGGGAAGGAAGGGTGGTTGATTTCAAGCCACACAATTTTACATGGTTAAAAGATAATTAAACAAAACAAAAGCAAAACAACCAACCAAACAAATCACAAATCACAAAAATACATTTTCTCCACCTTTCCAAGCAAGAGCTCTCGGCCTCTTCCTTAAGAAATGGGAAGTCCAAGCTCCTTCACTTGCTAATTTACAAGGTAATTATCCTAGCTTCTCCTAGTTAAGTTACATACTTCCTAGGAATCTTAGCTTCGAAATCCTTTCCTAGCATTTCCTATAAATCATTCAAGAAGATGGTGAATAGTACTTTCTTGAAATTATTTTTTGTGCTCTTGATTTCTTTGAAAGATCAAGCTTGTAGGAGGTTAGATTAAGGCTTCCATGGCATTCCAAGGATCTTTCATGGATTAAAAGCTTCAACGAAGGTATAACTCTTCATGATCTTAGTCTTAAGTTTTGTTGTTTGGATTTCCTAATGTTTAGATGATGGGTTAGTGTAATGTGTGTGTAATCATGTTTAGAGCTTTGTTTAGTAAGTGGTTTTGTTGATTTTGGAGTTAGGAGTGATACTTGTTGGATTTAAAGTTCTTGGCCACATTTTTGACTTGGTTTAGATGAATAAGTTGAGATATTGAGTTATGGTTGAATGATATTGTATTATGGTTGAATGATGGTGGAATGGTGATGATTGTGGGTTGTTTGTGAATTGAATTGGAGTTGTACGAAATTGGTAATCGCGTAAACATAGCCGTCGTAATGTCCGATTACCATAGACTGTTTTTATTCTTAACATTAGGACCCGTGAACTCACTGTTAGGTTTTTACCATTGCCATGATTAGAAATTTCATGTTACGAGCTTCGTTTTGATATGTGGTTGGTTTGAATCCGATGTACGGTCTAGGAGAAACGACCGTTTTAAGTAACGACATTTCGCGAACGAACCATTACCCCTCGCCTTACTTTGAAACATAGGTTAAAGACCTTAAAGGACTAATTGGAGTATGAATCATTTATGTAAAGTGTATTAGGCAGTTGGTAAGGCACTCGCGAAAGAATCGCCTTAAAACCCTTAATGGTTAATTTATTAAAAATGGTGGAGCCGAGGGTACTCAAGCGACTTAAGAGAATCGTTGAGCGCAAAGCGAGTGTTAGAGTCTAATTGGTTAAAGTATAGATTCATAAGCGACTTTGGTTTTATTCCAACTTATATGTTGTTTAAAGGTTACCAGACTCGTCCCAAGCCATTTATCACCCCCAGTCGCTCAGGCAAGTTTTCTACCCGTTATACTGTTGTTGTGATGTATATATGTATATGCATTATCTTGTGATAAGTGCATGATTGTTATTAGCAAATCTTGCGATATATTGGAGCATGTTGATATGGTATATATGCATGCTTGTTTCGTAGTCTTGATATCTAATTGTTGATTCAAATGCTTATAGTTGCATAATACCTATGCTAGAGATAAGCAGTAGTTGCGTATACCCTTAGTATAGGGGACCCAAAGGTGAACATTTTCTAAAACCGGGAGTCGATGTTCCCGAGTATATTATATATATTTATATATATATATAGATATAGTTATCAAAACTATTAATCGAATAAGGTTTATTCGATAACTTTATTTTTATTATTGAATATTAATTTGAAAATTCATTCGAGGACTTATGACTCCGCTTATTTACTAAATAATATTCTTTATTATATTAAAGAATAATGTTTCGATAATCAAACTTATTTTTGATTATTCAAACAAAGATCATACTTTCGTATAAGTATATCTTTGGTTATTTATTATTCATTTCAAGTATGAGTTTTAAAACTTCTACTTCAATTATTTTTATAAAGATTATTCTTTATGGGAATATTATTTAAATAATAATATTCAGATATTTTCTAATATATTGGGACTGATTTATTTTATTAAATCAGCATTACTCCAAACATTCTTAAAAATGTTTTCGAGTCTTCAAAATGATTTTAAAAGTTAGAGCGGATCCCAAAACTCGTTTTCAGATTTAAGATCTTCCTTTCGAAGGAGACTTGAATATTCACTCAAAAATCTTAGGGATCCGGCTCTGTGGTGTATTTTATATTCGCAACGAGGTTGCTATTTTGAGAAAACAATTTGATTACTTGCCCAACGTTCGGGAAGTAAGTCCATCTAATTGAGTCGGCATAAGCGACAGGCCGGGGTACGGTCTATGAAGGTGTAAGAGGCTGGTGACAGTCCATCCACGCGTGAGTGGCCGGGTAACGGTCTAGCGCGAGGTCCTAATATGGCCAGGGTGATGACCAGCGAGGAATTCATCCATATACAGTAGAAAAGGTTACTTATTGGTATCTTTGCCTGATCAGCAAGATATCATGTTTATGCCAAGGTTTTCTCCTTTCCAAATTCATTGGATATTGCAACTCTGTTTATAATTTTCATAACAGAGGTTTTCAAGGAGTGTATGAAATATATATATAGGTGTATATATATATATCGGGACTTAATGAAGTATCTCGTAACTTCATTATTTATAATGATATTCAAAGATTGAATCTATTCAAATCTTGTCTTGTAGTCTCATCTATGTGATGAACTTTTGAAACTAATTATAACTTGAACGGTGGTAGTTCAAGTAGTATTCGGAAAGATATAAGTATATTGGAGTATCTTGTAACTTCATCTTTTAAACTTATATCTAGTAAATGATTATCTTGTGCATGTCAAAGATTTTCGGAAAAACGTTGAGACAAGGTTAGATATATGAGATCACCTTGCAACGATATTTTTATACAATTATAAACTGGAACTCTGTGTATATTATACATGTCAGAGGATTTCAAAGATTGTGAAAAGTATATATGTATATATATATACTGAATATTTTGCGACTTGGTCGCGTTAAGATATCAACTTGGTTCATTTCTTCTTGACCAAGACTTTCATGAGTACTATGAGAATGCTCATATATTGTTAATTATAATACATATTATTTCGGTGGGCTTGTTACTCACCCTTGCTTTCTTCTTTCATCACACAACAACAGATAGACAAGATGAACAGGATCAAGCTCCCAATTCGTGAGCGGTTAGGAAACGTTCCGCAGTTTCCTGTAGACGTTGATGACGTTGTAGCTGAGGTAGGAACTACCAATAGGCCAGGCTTTCAACTTTTGATATACCAGACTTATGTATATTATGATTTGTAATAATGGCAAGGAATATGTAAATTATTCAGAAACCCTTTTAAGGTGTAATGGTTTATAATTGTGAAATAAAATGACTTGTGTTATTTTTGGTATTCATCTCTGAGACTATAACTTGTGGTGTGTGTGTATATTGTGGGGTCACAGTACGCAGTAGTTGGTTGTTTATAAAGATTGAGTGTTATTAAGGGAAATGGAACTCGTGACAACCCGGATCCCCGACCCCGGATCTGGGGGTGTTACAGAAATGGTATCAGAGCCAAGCGTTATAAACCTCAGAGATGATATGACGTTAAAATAATAAGTTCACTAAGATAATAAGAACTCTTGCCAAGTTCATAGTCGGACTACCTAACGTAGTACTGACAGTTAAAACCCTTATGGGAACCCTTATAAATATCGTGATAGAAGTGTAGTTCGTTATCGTATATGGTAGCGGGACTCCGAACCCTGAGGTTGAGGAGCAACAACGCGATGATGTTTTATTACTTATTGGAGATCATATTATGGATCCGATAGAGCGTCCTAACGCGGGACCGGATGATGTTCATATTGAGGATATAGCGGTTGAGGATGTTGTCCTAGAAGGGATTGTTGCTGAGAAGAATCCCGTGGAGGATCCTGAAAAGAATGAATAAAGGACCACTGAGGAATTGATGACTATGGTTTGGGGGACTACCAGAGGTAGGATTGGCTGGTCACTACCGGAGGTGCGTTCAAGTTTGTAAAGATAGTAGCCCTTTAACGCGGCTTACTCGTAAGACTGAGAAGTTTGAATGGACAGAGAAATACGAGAACAGCTTTCAAGAACTGAAGCAAAGATTGGTGATGGCCCCTATGTTGGCATTGCCAGATGGAAAAAGGAGATTTTGTGATTTGTATTGATGCTTCGCATAAGGAATTAGGGTGCTCTTATACAGCACAACAAGGTACTCGCGTACGCGTCAAGAAAATTAAGGGAATATAAAATTCGATATCCCCACCCATGAGCTTGGGCTCGTGGCAATAGTTTTGCCCTAAAGATTGGAGGCACTACTTGTATGGAGAGAAGTGCGAGATTTACCTAAGCCATAAGTGCTCTAGTACATTTTCCCGTAGAAAGAGCTCAACATACGCCAGAGGAGGCGGTTAGAGCTAATCAAGAATTATGATTGGGAGATTCTTTATCATTCGGGGAAAGCCAATGTGGTGGCTGATGCCCTTAGTAAAAAGGAGAGACTCAAGATGATAATGTCTTTGGGAGAGTTTATAAGAGATTTTGAGAAAATGGAAATAGAAGTGAAGGTAACCGGAGCCGGTACCGAAAAGCTGTTTGAGATTGCAATACAGTCCGAATTATCGGAAAAGAATATATTGTGCCAGAAAAAGTGATGAATTAAGGCAGAGAGCCAACAATTAGATAAAAGATTAATACCGAGAAAGATGATAAGGGAATAATGAGGTATTCCTACAGAATTCGGGTTCCAAATGTTCAAGAGCTTAAAGATGAGATCTTAGATGAAAGCTAGTTTGAGGAATAAGATTTAGAGCAAACCCTGAACGTGATAGTCAAGGAGGTCGCCGTCAAGATAGAAGGAACCCATAACATAATGAAGTGGAAAATGAGGATTTAAAACATGTAGGATGACCTCGATTATGGGGAGGAGGAGGGAACGTTCAGACTAAGGAAACAGAAGTCGAGTAAGGAAAGAAGACCTGAGACGGTACTCCTATACGACAATTTATGGACCTTTCTAGATAGAACTTAGACTATTATCCCCAACCACCACCCTGAGGAAATAATGCGGTGAGAAATTCTTTCAGGACCTTTAAGTCGCTAAGCTCTCAGAGTTCCAAGGAACAAGCTGACCCAGTCGAGGCAAGAGCCTGGCTAAAGGAAATATAGGAATCATTTGAGATTCTAAATGATTGACGAATCACAAAAGACTGTTTTTGTCACTTACCCTCCTAAGAGAGAGGCCACCCGCTGGTGAAAGGCCAAGGAAGGCACAGAGCAAGAGATTATAATAAACTGATTTAAGTTCAGTCAATTGTTTTTAGGAAAGTACTTCCCAAGGTTATGGAGATAGTGTAAAAGCTTTAATCCAGAACAAAGGCAGAAGAGTATGATGAATTATGAATCTAAGTTGTAAAAGTTGTCAAGATTCGTTCTGAGGACACGAATCCAGAATGATGGGATGTTTGAAATCAATGCTTATGTTGTGTTGGTTCATGAAATAATGATAAGAGAAAGGAAAATAAAAAAAAAAAACTGAAGTGGAAAGGAATATAAAGGCAATAGAGTTTGAGGAATGATAAGGGAGTTGGGTATGAGGAAACCCTAAAGACTCGTAGCAATAGAAATAGAAAAGTATGTAATCGTCAGGATGAGGGTGATTCACCATGAGTTAAAGTTGATGATTGAAGGAATAAGAGATACATATATTTTATCCCCTGTAAGTTGGGAGGATTCGAGGAAACCTTGAGATAGTTCGAAGGACAAATAATGAGACGCGGATAGACTGAGGAGACAAGGAAGTAAGAAATTAGGAAAATTGGATGAAGGAAGTGACCTTCAAGAATGTGAAGTGTAAGACCGGTGGCTTGATACCCAGAAAGGGAGACGCCAGGTATGAAAGATATCCCAACATTGAGATGACTGTTAAGATAAACAACAAAAGTAAATAAGGAATTATTAAGAAGAAGTTCACGTTGAACACGACCAATATCTTCCAGAACATCCTTGTTATCGTTACCCAATTTAGGCAAGAAAAGCGGATAACCGTTGTTATCTTTTGGAGGCCATATTGATTGACCTCATTTTGAATACAGATGTTATTGTGAAATTCGGCATATATTATCGAGGTGGGAATGATTGAATAAGACACCCTTATCAGGGATATATGACTTGATTTATCCATGGAAGGATGCATATACCTTTTTAAAGGTGGAATTAAGGATAGAACATCGGTAACTTAAAATGAATCCTAGGGGAATGCATAAAGGTTGGCATTTTACCCTTAATAGGGATAGTATGAGTTTTGACTGTATGAATTGGAAAGGATTAAGGTAATAACAACCTTTAAGGATCAGTGGAGAAATTTTTCAGAAGTATATAAACAATGATTCTGGTATTAATAAATGGTATCTTGATATGCCCTGTATCTAGGGAATACAGGAGGAACGATTCAAGGATAACCTTAGAGGTTTTATAAGGAGAAAGGTAATATTCAAAATTCTCAAGAATAGAAATGTTGATGAAGGAAATATGACGTAATTATAATGATGCCAAGTGGGGCACGTGTTAAACCACGAGAAAGTATGGATCGAACCAGTAAAGGTCGAAATTGTTCAGGGAAATTAGGACCTAAGATAAAAGATGTTCTAAGTATGATTAAGAGTCAGTCGTGACAGTGATTAACCTCTAAAGACTGAGGCAATAACTTATGGAAAAATGGTGATATTTTTTTTTTACTCATCAGATTTTAAGGAAAACATCTTCACATAAGCAGTGATTGAAATGAGATAGAAAATTTATTTGGAGGTGGTTAAAATGACATTGACTGTAAGGAAATTTTACTATCAGGAAAGGCCAAAGAGGTGGCTGACACTTTAAAGGTAAGAGGATAATTATAGGCGCTTGTGCCAAAGGAATACAATGATGATGGTTAAAGCTGTGAAGGTTGTATTATGGTTTGGAAGATTGACATTCCTTCTGATGACTGTGCAATACCCAATCGTAATAGTAGTTGGTAAAGGTTTAATTCGTGTCATCGCCATGAGCGGGCTATCTATCTCAGAAGGTACTATCTTGAGATAAGCCAGGACCATGTTTCAAAAAGGACTAGATGAACCTTTGAGTTAAGTCTTTTATTTAAGGCATATGATTAAGAATGGTATTAACCTGCTATCATTGTTTTGATTGAAACTCTTCTGCAATTTTATCTGCTTCATGTCATGAAAGTATGTCAGAATTTGGAGTGTTCTTCATGAATTATGAATGGTGATTATGTTAACTCCTTAGAAGAATTCTATACGACATGTATGGACTCCGTATGGTTAGATATTAAGATTTCATGGAAAGTGAATGATGACAGTAGGTCAGTGGTGGACCATAGTAATGCAGCAATGATTCTGCGAGTAGTGAGCTGATTACAACCGTGAGAGTTGTATTGGAATGGATGTTGAGATTGAGTACCACTAATCGGGTCGTGTTGACGTATAAGTTATCTTTGATAGAAAAACTAGGTCGATTATTTACCTATTGAATATTTATTCCTTCTTATCAATAGAGAGTTGTATTACTATACGAGGAAGGTTGCGATGCAAGCATATAATTCTAGTAACGATGATGTCTAGAATGAGATCCCAGATTCGATTTTCGATATCGAGGGAGTTTCAAAGGTGATTGTGTATAAGCTCGAGGAAGAGCATGGGTCCATAGAATGATGGACGGAATAGCAAAAATATTTAGGCATGTGAAATACGATGCTATAATACCTGATGATGATATATATTCATATATGTTTTGTTCTCCTATGATAAACCTCTATAGTTCAGAGGTAGATTCCAAGCCAGATATTTTGTGGCAGTATATTTTATATATATACAATTCTCTTCAATTCATTCTTTTCTCTCCTTTTCATTTCATATAAGCTGAGAAGAACAACCCTTCCAGAAGGGGAGGTATTGCCGAATGACTATCTATCTGTGTGATAGAAGCCTAATAGGATACCACATGTTGTTTAATTGCTTGTCAAGTACTAAAGGCTGGCCACCTTCTGTACTAACTATGCAATAGAACAAGTGTTCATGATCATAGTTATCTCTCAATAAATTCTTTTACTTCTATACGAAGGACCAAGCTTTCGAAGATGGAGGCAGCTAGAGATGAAGTAGTATCAGTACGGTGGTATTCTGATTCTAACATGTTCGTGATACTAAGGTTGACGTGGTTATTAAAAGGTTATAGAACGCTAACGAGCAAAAGAGTAACCAGTATAATATTATGTACGGAAGATAGTAACGACTACGAACTGGAGAAGAATGGGTATTGAGAAGCAAAAGCTATAATGCTAGAAGCTATGATGAGAGTCAGTGTAATAGACTTGAAAGAATTTGGAATGATCACTTAACGCGGATTAAGTTTTCTCATGATAATCGATCGTATGTCAGTATCGAGGTATCGCCTTATGAGATCCTTGAGGGAAGACAATGTCGATCTCCCTTATGTTAGGATGAAGATTGCAGAGCGCAAGATGCTCAGACCAGCAGTGGTCCAAAGGACCAAGGATATAATAGATCTAATCAGAGGACGGCTGGTAGTAGCCCGAGATGGACATAAGAAGTATGTTTATTCGACACGAAAGGACAAAGGATAGGAAGTAGGGGACCTAGTGATGTTAAAGGTATCCCTCGGAAAGGATGGATGAGGTTCGGAAAGAAAGGAAAGCTAAGCCCACGAATCGTTGGACCCTTTGAGGTATTAAGACGTATTGGGAAGTTAGCATATGAGCTAGCCCTACCCCCGAACCTGTAGCAAATTCATAACGTGTTCCACGTATCAATGTTAAGGAAGTGTAATTCGGATGCCAGATAAATAGGGGCATAGGAGCGCATAGACATGCAACCAGACGTAACCTATATGGAGCAACCAGGAAGGGTTATAGATTGAAAAAAGGAACAAGTGCTTAGGAGAAGGGTTATCAAACTATTCAGAGTTTGATGGAAGAACCACAATGTGGGAAAATTTACTTGAGAGTTAGAAAGTGCAATGCTTAGAAGGTATCCCTATTCATTTTCTATCTGATTCCGGGACGGAATCCTTTTAAGGAGGGGAGACTGTAATAAACCCAATTTTTGGAATTTTTGAAACCCTTATGAATAGTGATTTTGCTGATTATGATGAATAAAAAAACTTTTCATACCACACTATGTAGGGGTTCTTTTATTGATCTTCTAAGATCTTATTAGTAATCTATATGGTATATAAGTGTATGTAAAGATCGTCAGAATCCAAATTCGAACACTTTGATTTTTCCCGGAAATCTACCAGATACAGAAAGAATTGAGTATAAGGTAACCGAATAAAAAGGATTTAAATTCAAGGATTATACGAGAGGATCATAAAAGGAATATAATGTATTGAGAAATGTTAAGGAAACCTAAGTAATAAGATCCCGGGTATGATCCCTCAAACGATAAACAAAAACGAAAGTTAAGCGAACCGCATAACAGATCAGCGGTCATTAGCCAAGTAATTAGGAGCTAATCAAAGAGGTTAGTGAGGATGATGTCATCAAACCAATAAGAAGAGGACAAGCATGGGAAGATGACATAGGATTGATGACCTAAGCATGACAAAAAGGGAAGGAAGGGTGGTTGATTTCAAGCCACACAATTTTACATGGTTAAAAGATAATTAAACAAAACAAAAGCAAAACAACCAACCAAATAAATCACAAATCACAAAAACACATTTTCTCCACCTTTCCAAGCAAGAGCTCTCGACCTCTTCCTTAAGAAATGGGAAGTCCAAGCTCCTCCACTTGCTAATTTACAAGGTAATTATCCTAGCTTCTCCTAGTTAAGTTACATACTTCCTAGGAATCTTAGCTTCAAAATCCTTTCCTAGAATTTCCTATAAATCATTCAAGAAGATGGTGAATAGTACTTTCTTGAAATTAATTTTTGTGTTCTTGATTTCTTTGAAAGATCAATCTTGTAGGAGGTTAGATTAAGGCTTCCATGGCATTCCAAGGATCTTTCATGGATTAAAAGCTTCAATGAAGGTATAACTCTTCATGATCTTAGTCTTAAGTTTTGTTGTTTGGATTTCCTAATGTTTAGATGATGGGTTAGTGTAATTGGTGTGTAATCATGTTTAGAGCTTTGTTTAGTAAGTGGTTTTGTTGATTTTGGAGTTAGGAGTGATACTTGTTGGATTTAAAGTTCTTGGCCACATTTTTTACTTGGTTTAAATGAATAAGTTGAGATATTGAGTTATGGTTTAATGATATTGTATTGTGGTTGAATGATGGTGGAATGGTGATGATTGTGGGTTGTTTGTGAATTGAATTGGAGTTGTACGAAATTGGTAATCGCGTAAACATAACCGTCGTAATGTCCGATTACCCTAGACTGTTTTTGTTCTTAACATTAGGACCCGTGAACTCACTGTTAGGTTTTTACCATTGCCATGATTAGAAAGTTCATGTTACGAGCTTCGTTTTGATATGTGGTTCGTTTGAATCCGATGTACGGTTTAGGAGAAACGACCGTTTTAAGTAACGGCGTTTCGCGAACGAACCATTACCCCTCGCCTTACTTTGAAACATAGGTTAAAGTCCTTAAAGGACTAATTGGAGTATGAATCATTTATGTAAAGTGTATTAGGCAGTTGGTAAGGCACTCGCGAAAGAATCGCCTTAAAACCCTTAATGGTTAATTTATTAAAAATGGTGGAGCCGAGGGTACTCGAGCGACTTAAGAGAATCGTTGAGCGCAAAGCGAGTGTTAGAGTCTAATTGGTAAAAGTATAGATTTATAAGTGACTTTGGTTTTATTCCAACTTATATATTGTTTATAGGTTACCAGACTCGTCCCAAGCCATTTATCACCCCCAGTCGCTCAGGCAAGTTTTCTACCCGTTATACTGTTGTTGTGATGTATATATGTATATGCATGATCTTGTGATAAGTGCATGATTGTTATTAGCAAATCTTGCGATATATTGGAGCATGTTGATATGGTATATATGCATGCTTGTTTCGTAGTCTTGATATCTAATTGTTGATTCAAATGCTTATAGTTGCATAATACCTATGCTAGAGATAAGCAGTAGTTGCGTATACTCTTAGTATAGGGGACCCAAAGGTGAACATTTTCTAAAATCGGGAGTCGATGTTCCCGAGTATATTATATATATTTATATATATATATATAGTTTTCAAAACTATTAATCGAATAAGGTTTATTCGATAACTTTATTTTTATTATTGAATATTAATTTGAATATTCATTCGAGGACTTATGACTCCGCTTATTTACTAAATAATATTCTTTATTATATTAAAGAATAATGTTTCGATAATCAAACTTATTTTTGATTATTCAAACAAAGATTATACTTTCGTATAAGTATATCTTTGGTTATTTATTATTCATTTCAAGTATGAGTTTTAAAACTTCTACTTCAATTATTTTTATAAAGATTATTCTTTATGGGAATATTATTTAAATAATAATATTCAGATATTTTCTAATATATTGGGACTGATTTATTTTATTAAATCAGCATTACTCCAAAAATTCTTAAAAATGTTTTCGAGCCTTCAAAATGATTTTAAAAGTTAGAGCGGATCTCAAAACTCGTTTTCAGATTTAAGATCTTCCTTTCGAAGGAGACTTGAATATTCGCTCAAAAATCTTAGCAATTCGGCTCTGTGGTGTATTTTATATTCGCAACGAGGTTGCTATTTTGAGAAAACAATTTGATTACTTACCCAACGTTCGGGAAGTAAGTCCATCTAATTGAGTCGGCATAAGCGACAGGCCGGGGTACGGTCTATGAAGGTGTAAGAGGCTGGTGACAGTCCATCCACGCGTGAGTGGCCGGGTAACGGTCTAGCGCGAGGTCCTAATGCGGCCAGGGTGATGACCGGCGAGGAATTCATCCATCTACAGTAGAAAAGGTTACTTATTGGTATCTTTGCCTGATCAGCAAGATATCAGGTTTATGCCAAGGTTTTCTCCTTTCCAAATTCATTGGATATTGCAACTCTGTTTATAATTTTCATAACAGAGGTTTTCAAGGAGTGTATGAAATGTATATATATAGGTGTATATATATATCGGGACTTAATGAAGTATCTCGTAACTTCATTATTTATAATGATATTCAAAGATTGAATCTATTCAAATCTTGTCTTGTAGTCTCATCTATGTGATGAACTTTTGAAACTAATTATAACTTGAACGGTGGTAGTTCAAGTAGTATTCGGAAAAATATAAGTATATTGGAGTATCTTGTAACTTCATCTTTTAAACTTATATCTAGTAAATGATTATCTTGTGCATGTCAAAGATTTTCGGAAAAACGTTGAGACAAGGTTAGATATATGAGATCACCTTGCAACGATATTTTTATATAGTTATAAACTGGAACTCTGTGTATATTATACATGTCAGAGGATTTCAAAGATTGTGAAAAGTATATATGTATATATATATACTGAATATTTTGCGACTTGGTCGCGTTAAGATATCAACTTGGTTCATTTCTTCTTGACCAAGACTTTCATGAGTACTATGAGAATGCTCATATATTGTTAATTATAATACATATTATTTCGGTGGTCTTGTTGCTCACCCTTGCTTTCTTCTTTCATCACACAACAACAGATATACAAGATGAACAGGATCAAGCTCCCAATTCGTGAGCGGTTAGGAAACGTTCTGCAGTTTCCTGTAGACGTTGATGACGCTGTAGCTGAGGTAGGAAATACCAATAGGCCAGGCTTTCAACTTTTGATATACCAGACTTATGTATATTATGAATTGTAATAATGGCAAGGAATATTTAAATTATTCAGAAACCCTTTTAAGGTGTAATGGTTTATAATTGTGGAATAAAATGACTTGTGTTATTTTTGGTATTCATCTCTGAGACTATAACTTGCGGTGTGTGTGTATATTGTGGGGTCACAGTACGCAGTAGTTGGTTGTTTATAAAGATTGAGTGTTATTAAGGGAAATGGAACTCGTGACAACCCGGATCCCCGACCCCGGATCTGGGGGTGTTACAGTAGAACTTTCGGTAGGACTATTGATTGAGCTGGAAAGACTATCGGCAAGACAATCTAAAAAGACTTGGAAAGACTTTCGGTATGACAATCCAATTGTCATACCAGTTCAAATATTTGTCTTGCTGATTTAATTTTGAATATTAATTCAAAATCATTTCTGAAAAATGCATAATAATAATAATTCAGAATTAATTAACCAATTAATTCAATTAATCAATAAATTAATCTTTGCAGATATAATTTATTTTTTTAATTAAATTATATGACTTAATTAATTAATAGAGAATTAATACTAATTTTGAACAACAACCACTCTTCTAACAATCTTCTAAAAATCACTGAAACTTATGAATCCATTTCACCACTTCAATGTTGACACTCGATGTACTGTCTGGTTCATGAATGACTAACATCTGTGATATTTCTTCATGTCTTAATTTTCTTCAGATTAAATTCCTGTAATTAATTGATACCCTAACAAGATCTCTGTCACTTGATTAAATCCACAATCTTGGTTTATATCACTGGGGCTTGATCAATTTCTTGAGCTTCTTCCAGTGAATTAAGTCCTCAAGTCTGTAGATGAACAATGTTACTTAATTCTTTGACATATGTTACTTTGAGAGATCTTTCTGATGATAGAACCACTATTTACTTGTTACATCCTTATTTGAGTTGAGTTAAATCCTCGAATAAACAAATAGGCTATGACATATGCCTTTCAATCTCCCCCTATTTGTTTGTTAGACAATAACAACAAATACCTAGAGGATAACTCAACTAACAAATAAGAAAAAGATATAAACAGTAATGCAAAGTAAATAGCAGAAAAGTTCTGGATTATATTTAACATTTTCCAGATTCCAAAAGAAATTTACAAGTGAATACAAGATAGATGTTCCTCTAGACTGAACATATGACTACATTTGTCTATCTTGATTCATAAAGCTCTAAGCAT
The DNA here is from genome assembly GCF_009905375.1 of Apium graveolens. Classification (NCBI taxonomy): domain Eukaryota; kingdom Viridiplantae; phylum Streptophyta; class Magnoliopsida; order Apiales; family Apiaceae; genus Apium; species Apium graveolens. The sequence continues at coordinate 42,533,670 of NC_133652.1, forward strand.
ATTATATTAAGTTTTGAGCTAATTGAATTTAGTTGTCTTCCCTTCCGAATTCACCTTCTTCCAAATCTTGAAGCAACGCCTTGTCAAAGACACGATCCTTTTCTGAGGTGAAGCTGGCTGGTATGACTGGTTGAACTCCAACTGACTTTAGCTTATTCTTGAACTGATTGTACCTTTTAATATTCTTTTCACAATAAGCTTGAATCAGATCAGCAGCTTGAGTTTTCAACATGGATGAGTATCCGGCAGTTCTTAAGTGATGTTCCATCCAGACAAGATGCTTAGCAGAGTAGTCTTTAAGAGATTGTGAATCGAGCTGGCAGATTTGAAGACAGTCAGACTTAAAGAATCTTACCTGATGAGGATTGTTGACCACTTGAGGACTAGCCCTGCTGGAAAACTCTTTGAGCCTTTCTCGAAGAACTTCATTCAATTATAAGCTTCTTTTGACTTTGTTGAGAAGAACCCAAATCTCTGATAAAGAACGATTCTCAAACAGATGAAGTGATACCTTAAAAGATCCTTCACTCTGACAATATACAAATATGCTCATTTCATATAGAGATCTGTCAAAGGCAGCTGTGATCCTTGAGGTTTCAGTCTTGATAGCATTCATGTACACGTCATTGTTTGGATTAGAGATTTCCAGCTTGTCAAGAAGGTGAAGAAACTGCCTATCATTGTTTGTGCTCAGCTGAGGCATATCAAGTACTCTCCTAGCTTCATCCCATTTTTCACCAATCTTTAGTTTGACATCTCTTCTCCTTTCCTTAGCTTTAATGTCATGAAGACGTTGCTTTTCAAGAGTTTCTGTTCGTTGAATGTCTTTCCTCATGTCAATGATCTGGGATATCTTTTTAAGTTCAGCTTCTTTTCTCTTCAACTCTGACTGCTACTGCTGAAACTCTTTCTCAAAAACAGGATCCACTTGAGCTTCGTCTTCCCATTCTTTAAAAATCACTTTCCTCCTCAGCTTCAAAGAAACCATCTTTATCTTCCAAGACTGGTTCAGTAGGAATGTCAAAAATATCAAAGTCATCCTGTTCTCCACTATAGTAGACATCATCAGCCTTCCTTGTGTCTCCAACAGAAGAATCGTTTTCTTTTCCCTTTACACTTATCCCTTGCTTCTCCCCCTTAGTTGAGGAATCCTCTACAGATTTTCCTTTAGACCCTCCCTGACCTCCATTACCTCCAGAGCCTGAGCCTCCACTAGACGGCCCTTCAAAGAAAGTCTTTTATTCTTCATTAGGGCAATGAGAATTTTTGATCATGAAATACAAGTGCTTCATCCCTTCATTGAGATGTTCCATGCCCTTTTCTATCTTCACAAATCTGGAAGAGTCCAGTGAATGATTCATTTCAACCAGGTCTTCGAGAGAAGTCATTCTTGTATGGAGAGAGCAGAAGTTTGAAATGTCTTCAGCTGATAAAGTTGGAGATGCCTAGATTGAGTTAAGCTTTGGTACAACAGTGGACTTCAAAGCTGAGATATCATTTCTATTGAATGCCAGCTGATTGTTGACAGAGGTGGAAGAAGAAGACCGTTCAACCACTTGTGCTTTGAATGTTTGAGCCTCAGCCTGACTTTTTACAAGTTGTTCTTTCAGATCAGCAATTTGAGCTAACAGATTTTCAGTGTTTGTGTATGTGTTTGCGCTCACCTGAATATCTCTCCTGTTTGGTTCACTCAACTCACGTGCTTGTGTTTCTCTCAATATAAGTGCTCGTGAGGAGCCATCCTGTTGCTGATCTTCTGTACCTGTAATTGAAATCACCCTAGCCTCTTCAAGAGAGGTCAGTGGTGGTGTAATGGGAATTCGCGAGTCCCGATCCTCAGTCAAACCTATCTTTTCATGTGAAATAGATGTCTAAATTGCTTCAGGGATAGATTGACCGAGTTGCCCTCCACTTTCTCCAGATAAATCTGTGAGTGGAGAATCCCGAGAGGGAGCCAGAGGTGTTGGATCTGGGAGGGGAGAAAATGACTCTATTAAAGGTGGCTGAGAGTCAGATTTTCCCTCAGAAGCATGTGACTGCTCTTCTGCCGTAACTATGGCAGGCACTGTAACCGACTCAATGTGCACTCCTCTTTCTGTGTCCTGAGTATCATCTATTGGTCTATATTCTTCCATTATGAGTAATGGAAGTGTACTTGACTCAGTACAAGATGTCATGGCCCTATGGCGAATTTTAATAGATTCATCCTGTTGAGAGAATGTCTCTAGTAACTGTTCACTGGCCATATCAAAGTCCATGTCCTGTTGGGAGGACAAGGATGGGCTTTCAAATGCCTCAGTAAATGTTCTTCTTTTCTTGGGAGGAGGCAGAGCTGAGGGTTCATTCACATCCAACAACATACTACTTCCTACTAACCTTCTCGGTAATATTTTCGACAGTGGGGGAGAGTTTGAGATAAGTTGTGACTCTGTGTTTGGCTCTATGACCTGGGATTGAAGCTGCGGTTCTACAACTTCATGGTCAGCCTCATCAACCACTGGGGGTCTTTCAATAAAAGAAGGAATAGTTTGAGAGGGAGGAATCATTACCTGCAGTGGAAGAGCATCAAATGTTTGTGCCTGGGTGGCTTGAACCACTGGAGGTTGAGCTTGCTGTTCATGACCGGGAAGATTGAAAATTGGTAAAGGAATGAAAGTGGCCATGAAAGCAGATATAAGTACTGGAACTTGCATGAATTTGAAGGTTGTGTCTTGGCGTGTGTAAATCTTTTTGCTTACGGGAGGGGGTTCAGTTACTGATGAGTTAGCAAAAAGAGCTTTATGCTCAGGTGTGAGAAGATGTTCTGCTATAAGCATAAGAAAACGAGCGTAGTAGCACGAAACCCTACGATTCGTAGAATGATCACGTAAAGCTGTGGTGAGACATCTCAGAAGAATGGGTAAAAGTAGTTTGCCAAAATTGATCCTTTGATTAAAAACAACCGCAAGACCAATATATTGCAGAGTGGAAGTGATGTTGTGAAAGCTGGATTTAGTGCAGTTGGCAAACACTTTGGAAAGTGTATCGAAGAAAATATCTCATTCAGAAACCAAATTGGATTTAGACAACTTGGTTAAATTAATCACCCCCTGATAGTGAATGGCATGGAAAAAGTTTTAAATTTCATTTTCAGAGGGTAAATTATAGAAATTGTCCATTGGAAAATTTAACGCTCGATTGATGACTGTTTCATCAACTACATAGTGTGTGTTTGCCACGGTGACTGAAAAAGATTTAGAATCATCGGCCACAGTAGAGGTTGTGCAAATCAGTCTAAGCAGATCAACATTTAATAGCACATTTGATTTAATAGCAGAGCTAACAATCGAATGGTCATTTAAAAATCTAATCCACGACTTAAATTTTTCCACATCACACTTTTCTGGATTAAAATAATCAACATGATTATGCGAGACAATTTGAAAATTGAGAGCCATTAAAAATATAATAAAACACACACTTTCAGAATTTTAAGAATAATATTAAGAAAATTCGAATTAAAAAAAATTTAATAATTCGAATTAAATCAATTATATCCGAAAAATTTAGAAAGTAATGTATCTCGTTAATGTTCTTAACTCACAATATTAGATCTGCAAACTCACAAGACACAAAATTAAATAGAAATACCCAAAAACAAACAAAAACTGATTTTGAAGGGAAAAAAATGAAGTGAAAATAAAAATAAAAAATTGGGCAGCACTTCCTCACTGTATGTATACACACGTATATGTATATATCACAGTTAAGTGTGCTGAGTAAAAACTCGAGCAAGAAGATAACAATGGCGATGGATTTGATCGAAGAGAGAGAGAGAGAAACAAGGCTGTTGAATTGATTTTTAGAACTGAATACAATCACAAAACAAAAAAAAATTAAGTAGGACAACTGGTATGACAATCGAGGATAGTCATACCGATTGTCTTCCCGATTGTCATACTAGGCAAACTGTTGGAATTTTAAAAAAAAAAGAAAAATTTAACTGGTATGACAATCTGATAGTCATACCGATTGTCATACCAGTATAAAATATATGAATTAAACCGAATAAACTAGAAAGACAATCGATAGTCATACCGATTGTCATTCTAGTACAAAATAAAAAGAAATATATATGATATAAATTTTATTACTGGCAAGACTATTGATAGTCATATCGATTGTCTTGCCAGTATAAAACTAAACTGAAAAAATAAATAAAACATATATACACTGAAATGACTTTCAGAAAGACAATTTCAATTGTCTTGCCGATTGTCATTGCAGTAATAAAACAATTTAAATAGAATTTACACTTACAGAATATATTTAAAAAAACAATATTTCAGAAATAATTATATTTTATTCCAAAAATAGATTTCTGTTGAATTTTAGCAAATAAAATTCATATAAAAATATTTTTAGAGAAAATAAAATATTCTGAGATATTAAAATTAACAAGTAGAATAAATAAAGAAGATAAGATAATAAAACTTACATAGAAATAAGCAAGAAAAAATGATAAATCTGATAAAATAAATTTGCAAATGAATTTTTCATTCATGAAAAAAAAATCATTTGTAAATTCATTCAAGAACAGATCTTAGATATTACCTAGTTTAATCACTAAAGCTATTCAACATACCCAATTTACCATCTAATCTGGTAAATGTGGATTCATCAAGTTGTTTAGTGAAAATATCTGATATTTGTTCTTCTGTTGGAACAAAAAATAGTTCAACAGTACCATTCATGACGTGCTCTCTAATAAAATGATACATGATGTCAATGTGCTTGGTCCTTGTATGCTTCACAAGGTTGTTGGTGATGGCTATTGCACTTGTATTATCACATAGAATAGGTATTTTGTTCAATACAGAGCCATAGTCCCGTAGTTGATTCCTAATCCACAAGATCTGAGCACAGCAGCTTCCAGCAACAATATATTCAGCCTCGGCCGTTGAATTGGAAACTGTTTGTTGTTTCTTGCTGTACCATGAGACTAGTCTGCTCTGTAGCTTGTGACATCTACCTTAATGGAGTTTTCACATGGTCCAAGCTTGACAGCTGTAGTTGACGGAGTCCTTGCTGATGCAGAATCCTCTAGATTGTACTTTTTGAGGAGTTCCTTGAGATACTTGGATTGACAAATAAAAGTTCCTTTGAACCTTTGATTTACTTGTAATCCAAGAAAGAACTTCAGCTCTCCCATCGTGCTCATTTCAAATTTGTTGTGCATTAACTTAGCAAATCTCTTACAGAGATTATCATTAGTAGACCCAAATATTATATCATCCACATAGACTTGGACTAATATAGTATCATTCTTATGCTTTTTAGAAAAGAGATTTTTGTCTATGACACCTCTTATGAAGCTATTTTTAATAAGAAATTCAGAGAGAGTGTCATACCATTTTCTCGGAGACTGTTTGAGACCATAGATAGCCTTGAAAAGAAAGTAGACAAAATCCAAATGATCTAGATCTTCAAAACCAGGAGGTTGCTCTACATACACCTCTTCATCCAGCTTTCCATTCAAAAAGGCACTCTTGACATCCATTTGATAAACTTTAAAGTTTGAGAATGCTGCGAATGCCAGAAATATCCTGATGGCCTCTAGTCTAGCCACTGGAGCATAGGTTTCATCATAATCAATACCTTCAGCTTGAGAATACCCTTTAGCTACCAGTCTTGCTTTGTTTCTTATAACCACACCATCTTCATCTAGTTTATTCCTGACTACCCACCGAGTACCAACAGCTTTCTTGTGTGTAGGTCTAGGTACCAGTTTCCAGACTTGTTGATGTTCAAACTGATTGAGTTCATCTTGCATAGCAATCACCCAATCTGGATCAGTCAGTGCTTCTTCAATCTTCTTAGGTTCCATCTCAGAAAGAAATCCCGAGAACAGACATTTATTTTGAGTAGCACGTCTAGTTCTGACTCCAACATCTGGATCACCAATAATCAACTCAAAAGGATGAGCTTTATTCCAGACAGTCTGTCTTGGAAGATTTGATCTTGATGATTCGCCTTGAAATTCATTGGGATTTTGTGTCCTACTAGTTGATCCTTCAGCATCTCCCCCTGAGTTGTTGTCAGGTTGACTTGATGATTCTTCGTCAGTAGCAATGGTATCTCCATTGTTGCCAATGTTTCCATTGTTAGTGTATACTGAAAATATTTATTTGAAGTATGTACATTTATTTCTGGCCAGTTTATTTGAGAATCATTTGAATGTTTACATGTTGTCTAATATTATATATTGTGAACAATATAGTATCAAATGGGATACAGAATATTAGATTGTTAAATACGGTTATATAATATAATAAGGTTCACAGCACAGGTGGTGTTGGACAATCCACTGGTATGGCTGTAGTATTATTTAGATTAGTTTATATTGACTAATAAATAATACTAGTATACTTTGTGTATATTGAACAAGATCAAATTTAGAATTGTTTCCTTAATACTGATTAAGAAGGAGAACTAAGATTCTATGTTATTATTAATGCTTAGGTTCTTAATCCGAAAATAGTAATTGACACGTGTATATTATTTACATGCTTTGATTTATATATGAAATAATTCTTTTGAATTATATCATTATATTTTGGGTGATGGAATTATATACATGGTGGATATTATTTATTGAAGGAATCCATGTCCTGATAATATTCGGGTTAATGATGTCCCCTTGAAAGCTCAAAAAGATTTAATTATGTGAAACCCTGCAGGTGTAATTTATTCTGGCATAATTAAATAAAGGTTGAGTGGATGATCAAGGATAAAAGATATTAATTAAATAAATTATCAGTAATTTATTTAATTAATGGACATATGATATTTTAAACATGGGGAATTTAATAAGCAAATAATATTGAAACCGAATTAATTAAATTACGGTATTAGGAAAGGTAGTGCAAATATTAATTCTTTAGTGGATTGAATTAATATTTAATTACATTGGGCTAGGCTCAAGATGTAATTAGAAGGCCCAACCTAATTATCCATGGTCCCTATTGTAGCCTATATATATTCTTATTCTCTTCTTGCTTGGCAAGTGTGTGAAAACATATTGTAGCCACCAAGGAGCAAGAAGAGAGGATAACTTGAGAAGACGGAGGCCACACTTCGCTCAAGGGAATTTGGGAATACAATAGAAGAGCGTGGAATCAATCATTAACAAGGTAATCCTCTTTTCGTAATCTTTATCATAAAATGTAGTAACACCCTAAGTCCGTGGTTCCCAACATCCATCACCATTACCTTGAGTATCATCATGATTAACATGTTCTTCACCAGCAACAACCTCAGGTTCTTGATCATGTTCTGATTTTGAATCTGACATATCATCAAACTTCAGTTTCTCAGAAGGATCTTCAGTTTGGATACTAGGGAGTTTAGTGTCATCAAATGTAACATTGACACTTTCAGTTACTTTGTGTTGATCAATGATATACACCCTGTATGATCTTCTTCCATATCCAACAAAAATACCCTCATATGCATTTGCCTCGAATTTACCACGACGATCATCTTCATCCTTGAGCACGAAGCATCTGGCACCAAATACATGAAAGTATTCGATAGAAGGTTTCTATTAATTCATAATCTCATAAGGAGTCTTCATGAAGCCTTTGTTGATTAGAGTTCGATTCTGAGTATAACATGCAGTGTTGACAACTTCAGCCCAAAAATACATTGGAAGACCTGATTCACTTAACATAGTTCTTGCAGCTTCAATCAATGTACGATTCTTTCTTTCTACCACTCCATTTTACTGAGGGGTTCTAGGAGCTGAAAATTGTCTGGTAATCCCTTTGTCGGTACAGAATCCATTGAGAAGTGAATTCTTGAATTCTGTTCCATTATCTGACCTTATTGCTCTAACAGGGACATTAGAATCTAACTCAATCAACTTGATATGATCAATCACAACTTGTGGTGTTTCATCCTTAGAGTGAAGGAATAAAACCCACGTATACTTGGAATAGTCATCAACTATCACAAGACAGTAACACTTCTTTGACATCGAAAGAATATTAACTGGTCCAAATAAATCCATGTGCAATAATTGCAGAACACCAGTTATGGAGGATGTGTTAGTGCCTCTGTGACTTGCTTTCTTTGACTTTCTTTTCTGGAAAGCCTCACACAGTCCTTCTGGGGAGAATTCCAGCTGAGGCAGACCTCTGACCAATTCTCTTTTGACAAGAAAATTCATTATTTTAAAATTGAGATGAGAAAGTCTCTTGTGCCATGGCCAACTCTCATCTGATGATGCCTTTGCATAGAAATAATTGACTTCAGGATTGTTTCCAGAGTTCATGTCAGCTACGAACATATTTCCTTTCTGGATTCCCATCAAGGAGGGTTTTTCACTTTTCTTGTGCAGAATCTGACACTTCAGCTTGCGAATAAAACATTGTAGCCGTTGTCACAGAACTGACTAATACTAAGCAGATTGTGTTCAAGTCCTTGCACAATATACACATTTTTAATGATAACATTACCAGCTTGCAAACAGCTGGGCCAGCTTTCTCCAAAGGTAACCACTGGGTCAGCTTTCTCAACCACATTTGATAGCAGGGCTCTATCTCCGGTCATATGTCTTGACGATCCGCTGTCAAGAATCCACACTACCGGTTGCACCTGTTTAATGCCCTGCAATACAAATGGATTAGACCTTCTTCGGAACCCAAGCTTGGTTGGGTCCGGCATACTTGTAAAATTGGCCTTTATCAGGCAAAACAACATTCTTAACTTTAATGTTCTCAACTTTCTCAATGACTGGACATTTGACCTTGTAAACAGCCTTGACAAATTTCTGTTTAGGCTTAGGCACAAATGTCTCCTTTATAGCTTTAGGAGGACTAGCAGTCTTAGACCTGTCATGCATCCTATTATTCACATGCTGACGAGGAGTAGTCTTATCATTAGAAACATGCTTACCATTAAAATAAGCATACATCAAATTAAAAGCACAAGACATACAATCAGGAACACCACATGCTTTATGAGAGGGATTAACAATAGGCAACTTATGCATGGTAGACATGGCGATTTTGTTATCCAACTCATGTGTGTCTGAGTTAGTCTCAGTTGCTTTCACAACTTTGACTGGAACCTTTGACATATTTGACTTGGAAACAACTTTCTCATTAGCAAGATCTTCAGCATGGCTTTCTTCTTGAATAATAAAAGAGGTCTCATCAAATGGTTCAGCAATTGATTTTTTATAGAGGGGTTTATCAACACCCTTAAGCACATGTGGTACTTCCCTACCTTTAGCACAAACATGAGGAGGGGAGTTTATGCCTAATTCTCCAATAGAAACATTATAATCATAACCTACTCCAGATGTTTGATTAATAGCTTGCTTATTGTAGAACTCTTTAGCCTTAGAGCAAGAATTAAAGTAAGCTTCGACCTTAGTCTCAAGGCCGGTGATCTTGTCTTTGAGAATAGTTTCGAGTTGTCTATAACAGTCTTTATCTTGATTAATGTGCACAAGTCTTAATTCATTGACCTCTTTCTCAAGGTCTTTAATTTGTTGAGTTAACATTTCATTATCACGATGAGCACAATCTAAGGAGCCTCCTAGATGATAGACTAATTCAGCATCAGTAAATTTTACCTCTTTTCTTGACGATGAGGTGTTTGCATCACTAGCCATAAGAGCAAGAATCCCAACTTCTTCATCTTCACTGTCAGTATTATCCCAGCTTCTTCCCTTTGCCAGGTAAGCCCTTTCAGATTTACTCTTCTGATTAGAATCATAAGAGTTCTTCTTAACTTGTTTTGGCTTCCTGCATTCTGTGGCAAAGTGTCCCAACTATTGCAGTTAAAGCATCGAATGGTGCTTCGATCAACCATCCCTGTTTTGTATCCACCACTGCTTGTGTTAGAGGATGAAGATCCACCTTTCTGGAATCTGTTGTAATTGGACTTGTACTTGAACTTGGGATTCCTCTTGAATCTGACATTGGAGAATCTCTTGACAATCAGGGCCATTGACTCATCTTCCAATTGCTCCAGTTCTTCCAAGGAGTAAAAATCATCTCCTGATTAATTTGTAGTAGGAGGATCAAATTTTGCTACTATCACATTTTCTTCAGCCTTGGAAGACTGTACCATTCTCTCTGACTGTTGAGATTGTTGTTGTTGTTGTGGTTGTTGTTGTTGTTCTTCAACTACTAGAGCAGTAGACGTGCTGACCACTCTTCCTTTCCCGTAGACTTCCTTCTGCTGAATCTGCTCTAACTCATAGGTTTTTAGCACACCATAGAGCCTTTCCAAAGAAATCTCATTAAGATCTCTCGCTTCTCTTATGGCAGTGATTCTATGTTCAAGATGAGTTGGCAGTGTTAAAAGGAACTTTTTGTTGACCTCCCTGATTGAGTAATATTTTCCATTTATATTCAGGTTGTTGATCAATGCATTGTACCTCTCAAACATTTCAGTGATTCCTTCTCCTGGATTGGATTTAAAGTGTTCATACTCAGAGGTTAGGATCTCTAACTTGTTCTCTCGAACTTCCTATGTGCCTTCATTAATCACCTCAATAGTTTCCCAAATGTGTTTGGAATTTTTACAGTTCATCACATGTCTGTTCATCAAGGGATCAAGGGAATCAACTAAAATTAATTGAAGGCTGGCATCCAAGGAGGCTTCTTCTTTTTCAGCAGGAGAAAAATCCTCAGGGTCTTTTACATAGGTTCTAGCTTTGGTAATTACAACATCATCTTCTATAACCTCTGGTTCAATAACCATTGAAATTTTTGGACCCTTCTTTAACACGTCCAGATATTTGGGATTTGCAACTAGTAAAAACAAGAGCATCTTCTTCTTCCACATAATATAATTTTCTTTATCGAACAGTGGAATTTTAACGGTTCCAACTTTTTGTGTAGTCATTATGAATTTTTGAGTAAATAAAAATTCAAGGAGTGGAAGAATCACAAAAGTCTAGGATCTTGATTTGTTCGTTAAGCAGAAGGTTCTGATACCAATTGTTAGGTCCCAATATGTTTGTAGAAGGGGGGGTTGAATACAAACTATACCGTTTAATCGAATAAAATGTGGAATAAAAAAGTGAAACAAAATTCAAGTTAAATAAAACTATTATTAAACTTGAAAGGTGTTACAACAACGGTATCATTTACAAGGGATTAATCTCAAATAAATTATTCCAAATCTAGAATAAATTCGACATGAACTTTTTCTATTTTTGAAATAAAAGGATCAAATGCTAAAAGTAATTTGAGATTAAGTTCTAGGGATTTTGATCCGCTAGATAGTTACACAAGAACAGGAAAAGGATTTTTAGTGGTTTAGATTTAACAATAAATACTAGAAATTAATGTCTAGAGAAATTACAATAAGTTCTCTGCTGTTCTGTGTTCTTCATGTGGTTTTGATATTCAATGCTCTTTTGTATTCTTCAGTTTCTGTTCTTTTATATTCAATCAACCCTTGATTTAATTGGCAAGACAATCCTTTTAGCTCAGCAAGACAATCCTTTTAGCTGGTAGAACTTTCGGTAGGACTATTGATTGAACTGGCAAGACTATCGGCAAGACAATCTAAAAAGACTTGGAAAGACTTTCGGTATGACAATCCAATTGTCATACCAGTTCAAATATTTGTCTTGCTGATTTAATTTTGAATATTAATTCAAAATCATTTCTGAAAAATGCATAATAATAATTCAGAATTAATTATCCAATTAATTCAATTAATCAATAAATTAATCTTTGCAGATATAATTTATTTTCTTAATTAAATTATATGACTTAATTAATTAATAGAGAATTAATACTAATCTTGAACATCTACCACTCTTCTGACAATCTTTTGAAAATCACTGAAACTTATGAATCCATTTCACCACTTCAATGTTGACACTCGATTTACTGTCTGATTCATGAATGACTAACATCTATGATGTTTCTTCATGTCTTGATTTTCTTCAGATTAAATCCCTATAATTAATTGATACCCTGACAAGATCTCTATCACTTGATTAAATCCACAATCTTGGTTTATATCACTGAGGCTTGATCAATTTCTTGAGCTTCTTCCAGTGAATTAAGTCCTCAAGTCTGTAGATGAATAATGTTACTTAATCCTTTGACATATGTTACTTTGAGAGATCTTTCTGACGATAGAACCACTATTTACTTGTTACATCCTTATTTGAGTTGAGTTAAATCCTCGAATAAACAAATAGGCTATGACATATGCCTTTCAGCCATGGCATCTCGTACTGAGTCAAGCACACTTCCATTACTCACAATGGAAGCATATAGACCAATAGATGATACTCAGGACACAGAGAGAGGAGTGCACATTGAGTCAGTTATAGTGCCTGCCATAGTTACGGCAGAAGAGCAGTCACATGCTTCAGAGAGAAAATCTGACTCTCAGCCACCTCTAATTGAGTCATTTTCTCCCCTCCCAGATCCAACACCTCTGCCTCCCTCACGGGATTCTTCACTCGCAGATTTATCTGGAGAAAGTGGAGGGCAACTCGGTCAACCTATCCCTGAAGCAATTCACACATCTAGTTCACATGAAAAGATAGGTTTGACTGAGGATCGGGACTCGCGAATTCCCATTGCACCACCACTGACCTCTCTTGAAGAGGCTAGGGTGATTTCAATTGCAGGTACAGAAGACCAGCTACAGGATGGCTCCTCACGAGCACTTATATTGAGAGAAACACAAGCACGTGAGTTTAGTGAACCAAACAGGAGAGATATTCAGGTGAGCGCACACACAGACACAAACACTGAAAATCTGTTAGCTCAAATTGCTGATCTGAAAGAACAACTTGCTAAAAGTCAGACTGAGGCACAAATATTCAAAGCACAAGTGGTTGAACGTTCTTCTTCTTCCACCTCTGTTAATAATCAGCTGGCACTCATCAGGACTGAGATATCAAATTGAAGTCCACTGTTGTACCAAAGCTTAACTCAATCCAGGCATCTCCAACTTTATCAGCTGAAGACATTTCAAACTTTTGCTCTCTCCATATAAGAATGACTTCTCTAGAAGACCTGGTTGAAATGAATCATTCACGGGACTCTTCCAGATTTGTGAAGATAGAAAAGGACATGGAACATCTCAATGAAGGGATGAAACACTTGTATTTCATGATAAAAAATTCTCACTGCCCTAATGAAGAGCAAAGGATTTTCTTTGAAGGGCCATCTGGTGGAGGCTCGGGCTCTGGAGGAAATGGAGGTCATGAGGGGTCTCAAGGTAAAGCTGTAGAGGATTCCTCAACTAAGGGGGAGAAACAGGGGAGAAGTGGAAAAGAAAAAGTTCAAGATTCTGATGTTGGAGGGACAAGGAAGGCTGATGATGAATACTATAGTAGAGAACAAGATGACTTTGACATTCTTAATGTTCCAACTGTTACCACTGAACCAGTCATGGAAGATAAAGCTGATATCTTTGAAGCTGAAGAGGAAAGTCATTTTGAAGACTGGGAAGATGAAGCATCAGTGGACCATGTCTTTGAGAAAGAGTTCCAGAAAGAGCAGTCGGAGTTGAAGAGAAAAGAAGTTGAACTTCAAAAGATATCTCAGATCATTGACATGAGGAAGGAAATCCCACGAACAGAAACTCTTGAAAAGCAACGTCTTCATGACATCAAAGCTGAAGAAAGGAGGAGAGATGTAAATCTGAAGATTAGTGTAAAATGGGATGAAGCTAGGAGAGTACTTGATATGCCTCAGCTGAGCACAAACAATGATAGGCAGTTTCTACACCTTCTTGACAAGCTGGAAATCTCTAATCCAAACAATGACATGTACATGAATGCTATCAAGACTGAACTCTCAAGGATCACGGCTACCTTTGACAGATCTTTAAATGAAATGAGCATCTTTGTATATTGTCATAATGAAGGATCTTTTAAAGTATCACTTCACTTGTTTGAGAATCGTTCTTTATCTGGGATTTGGGTTCTACTCAACAAAGTAAAAAGAAGCTCAGAATTAAATGAAATTCTTTGAGAAAGGCTCAAAGAGTTTGCCAGCAGGGCTAGTCCTCAAGTGGTCAACAATCCTCATCAGGTAAGATTTTTTAAGTCTGACTGTCTTCAAATCTGCCATCTCAATGCACAATCTCTTAAAGACTACTCTACTAAGCATCTTGTCTGGATGGAACATCACTTAAGAATTGTCGGATACTCATCCATGTTGAAAACTCAAGCTGCTGATCTGATTCAAGCTTACTGTGAAAAGAACATCAAAAGGTACAATCAGTTTAAGAATAATCTAAGTTCAGTCAGGGTTCAACCAGTCAAACCAGGTAGTCTCTCTACAGAAAAGGATCGTGTCTTCGATAAGGAATTGCTGCAAGAATTGGAAGAAGGTGAAGTTGGAAGGGAAGATCACTGAATTCGAATAGCTCAAAACTTAATGTAATATGCTTAGAGCTTTATGAATCAAGATAGACCAATGTATTCATATGTTCAGACTAGAGGAGCATCTATCTTATATTCACTTGTAAATTTCTTTTGGAATCTGGAAAATGTTAAATATAATCCAGAACTTTTCTGCTATTTACTTTGCATTTCTGTTAATATCTTTTTCTTATTTGTTAGTTGAGTTATCCTCTAGGTATTTGTTGTTATTGTCTAACAAACAAATAGGGGGAGATTGAAAGGCATATGTCATAGCCTATTTGTTTATTTGAGGATACTCAAATAAGAATGTAATAAGTAAATAGTAGATCCACAGTCAAAGAGATCTCTCCAAGTAACATTTGTCAAAGGCTTCAGTATCAATGTTCATCTACAGCTTTAAAAATTACTTCACTGGAAGAAGTTCAAGAAATTGATCAAGCCTTAATGATATAAATCAATATTGTGGATTTAATCAAGTGACAGAGATCTCGTCAGGGTATCAAATATTTACAGGGATTTAATCTGAAGAAAATCAAGTTATTAAAGTCAAGACATGAAGAAACGTCACGGAAGTTAGTCACTCATGAACCAGACAGTACATTGAGTGTCAATATTGAAGTGGTGGAATTGATTCATAATTATCAGAAGATTTTCAGAAGAA